>NW_024962280.1:0-254297 GCF_019238085.1 Lagopus leucura | reverse complement strand
AACCGATGACTGAAGATGCTGAAGTCATCGGTTGAAACTTCTCACGGTGAGCCCGCGGGAAGGCCGGCGAGCCGCTCCGCCCTCAGACCGAAGCCGTCTCGCGCAAGACTCGCCGTTTAAGCCCCTCCGCGTCGTGGAAGCGCGCGGTCACCGTGAGCCGTGACCAGACGTGACTGCGAGCTGCGCCACGACGTAGCGCCGAGAAGTGAGGAGCGCCGCGTTACTGCTGCCGGCCACTGTACAAATTCTGCCCGGGCACAGAAGAACAGAACCGCTTTTTCTATTAAACGCTCTTTATTTTTATCTACATCCAACGACAAAGAACGCCTCTCTTCAAACAGGATACAGCTGTGCGCCGGGCAGGCTCTGCTCCCAGGGCAGAGCGGGGCAGCAGCACTGCTGGCACAGCACGCCTCACACAGCGCCTTGGGAAAGCTTTCAAAAGGCCAACGTGCAGCAAATCCGTCAACTTCAGCATCTTCAGTCATCGGTTGAAACTTCTCACGGTGATCCAGTCAATACGCGTTGCATTTTGGGTGAATTTGTGCTAACAGCACGCATGAAGTTTCACAGACCCAGCTCCAGGTCCTCCAATTCCTGGAGCAGAGCACTTTCCTTCTGGATCTTCTCCAGCTAGAACAAGCACAGTGCCAACAGCTGTAGCTCATACAGGAAACCCAAACAGCAGTAGCTGTGAAGGTCCTGCACTCCTTCCCACCCAGCAGCACCCCCCCACGGCCACAATTCAGGTGCCCACTTTGAAAGCTCCACACGAAACAGACACTGCATCACTACCTAACTGCTCTGAAAAGCCTGATACAGATTTTGCATGATTATTTGATAATAGGCAGAACAGCACGGAAAGAGCAATCTTCAAGTCCTGCAGGCCCTGGCAGAGTATGCCCTAATTTAGCCGACTTGGTTATCACAGCAAGTCATGGCACAGGACACCTACTGGTTCTCTTTGTAGCCGAAGCCCAGTTGGGAACCCAAAGCTGAGTTTTTAATGCATTGCACTCCCATCGCATTGTCCAGCACAGCTGTATGGATTAACTTGCAAAGAATGGGAGGAAACATGGCAAACGAGAATTACAATTTACACAGGAGCAAACAGCTTGCCACAAACAGAGCAGTGTGTGCTCTACACACAAAATGTATGTATTTTCTTTCTGAAGATGCAGGATTTCACTTCACTTGTTCTTCCTGTGGACCAACTCCTTTTCCAATTGTTTAAAGGACCAGAAGTCAGATACCACAAGCTCAAGCAAGTCCATGGTTTTTCCAGAGAAGGTCATTGTAAGGCCAAGACAATGAAACACTTGTTTTGCCATTGCATTAGCACTCTTTGTCAGTGTTTGCATTGCATTTTACATAACACACTGAAGTTGTGGTTACAGCACGGGTGGCCACACAATGAATGCAGGGTATCACCTCACTGAGGTCAAGGGGGTGGTCAGAAACAGAGGTAGGGATCCAACTAAATGAACAGCAGGTATGCTCTGTGCATTCTTTTGAATGCTTATCTCTGATTTTGAATTTGAAAGAATGCAACAGGTCAAAATCTTTCAAAATTTAAGCAGTACCATCACAAAGAACTATAGGAAATGCAAGGGCAAAAAAAACAAAACAAAACAAGTGAACTAGTGAACTGTTCAAATCTTAACAGTACCTGATTTTTCTCTAGCTGTTTGCCAGCAGCTGCCTGCTCTTTCAGCTGCTCAATTGCCTTTAGTTTCTGTAAAAAAAAAAATATATATATATATAATATAAATATATAATAAAATATATATTTATTATATATTTATTATATAGATATATATATATATAAGTAAGCCAAAACCAGAAAGAGTCACACATGTTCCTGCACTTGCAATTGCTAGATTTACCAGGAGGCTGATCTGAGTACGGAAGGCACTTTTCCTTTAAGCATCTCCAGATGCTCATTCCAGAATACCCCACTAGTAAGTTATTTTTTTTTTTCCCCAAGAACAAGACATCTTAAAGAACAGGAATGCTTGTTTCTGAAAAACACCACGCACCATCTGACTGAAGGGCCAAACCCGTTTTCAGAAACAACGCCTCCATCACTATTCCTCTTTACCACACATTCTCTTTGGAAGGCCTGAAACATCCATCAGAACATGAAATGCAGGAGGCAGCCAAGAGGAAAAAACCTCTGATGGATTTCACAGGAACAGAGAAGATTCTCTAGCCTGAACAGAGCAACTTCCAATTTGAAATCATTTACATTTGAGAATTTCCAAGACTGGCAGTAAACCTTGCACTCATCCTGCTCAGAAGTTAGGGAAGAAATTCAAAACCATACAGCATAGTTTCCTTCTCAGATTGGAGATTCAAAACCACTTAGAAATATGCTCTCTTTTTCTCAAGGACAAAACAAAAAATCCCTTAGAGATTAGAGGAAGAAGAGGATCTGTCTTGCTTAGAATCAAAGCAGGTTCCCTTTGGGGCTGGTGAAAGCAGACCAAGAACAGGAACCTCATACAGGTGCTTTTAAAGAATAAGCACAGTTAAGCTCTTCCCTCTCACTTGTGAGGATTCTGTTGCACGTGCAACAGTATTTGTAACAGCATACTGGAATGCTCTTCCATGCACTTTTGAGCAGCTTCTTTACTGTCTAGGCTGGCAAGAGCTTTCGGAGACATAGAAAATGATGACTTCTACTATTTTACAAGGTGGAAAAGCAAAGAAAGTTGGTGGACAAATTCAGTGAATTACCATCTATGTAAATGCTTCCTACTGAGCTCAAGTCACATTACACTCAGACTAGATCTTACAGACCATCTCTTAGAGAAATACGTTGTTCTTAAATTAAAAGAAAGCCCCCTTACCTTTTTTAAATTCTTTATTTTCTTGTCAATTTCAGGATCTCCTGATGTCACAACAGGCACAGCACTTCGTGGTGTATTCTGTGATGCTGAAGACTGTGTGCAGTCCTGACCGCAATCAGTTTTGGCCTCCTGTAAGTTTAAAAACATATATCACACTATCTACAGATTACAACGGACCTGACAAATCTTTTCAATCATCTGAATTAATCTATTTAATATTTCTTCCTTCTCTGATTTGCTAGTATTCTCCAAAATTTGTAATTGACTTGCTGTGATGTTTTGTGCTACATCTTACAGAGGTCATGGCTCTTCTTGGAATGTCATTCACATTGTTTCCTGTTTAAATTCTACTTCCTGTAGACAACCACCATACATAGCATGGGAAAACATCAGTAAGGGTGATGGGACAAACACAATTTATAGTCTGATGGGTCATTAACTCTGAAGATAAAGAAAGAGCTCTAAAGTGGTGTAAGAAACGTAAAAACCCAACCTTTTATGTTAATTAAGAACTTTGTATAAAAATTGCAGGTGATTTTTATCTGTTTAGCTGAAGAACAGCAAGCAAAGGGGTGAAACAGAAGAACAGAGCTCTCTGGTCTGCCCTGGTAACCCACCATAGCCCTGACCTGCAGGGAAAGGCCATTCCCACCTTCCCAGTCTGGACGGAAGCTTGTGCATTGCCAGAAGGTGAAAACGCACAGTTATGCCATCTGAACATTTGTTTCAGTTAACATTTACAGCATGACTAACCACAGCTGTCCTTAGGTCATCCTTTTACATCTGCCTCTGTCCAGTTGAAACAGACCACCCACCCCACAAGATCGCTTTCACAAAATCGCAGATGGCTTTCGGAGCAACTGATATCGTTACTCTGAGACTGACCAGTGTCACTGTGAAGGCTGATTTAACGTTATCCTTGAAAGAATAGCTTTTGCTGTACCTGTTTAGCAGCTTTCTTTGCTTCATGTTTCTTTTGGTTTTTCAGAGCTGTTTTAGACAGTGGCTTTTCACTGCTTCCTGACTGTGGTTTCATATTCTGAGGTGGCTCGTCCTCATGCTGCACAGAAAATCACAGGGTAAGAAAAGAAAACCGGGTTGCTGGGTTAGTTTTGTTGTTGTTGCTATTTAGGTAGGTTTTTCTAGGAGGTGAGGGAAGGGTGACTGTTTCGTCTTCTGTTTTTTCTCCTCCCTCTCCCAAGAAATTTATTTTTCTAGAATAAATTCTTTCAAACAGGGAACAAAGCGTCAGTCAAAGAGGATTATCAAGAAAGCCTCTAGAAAAGCCCCATAGCATTCCTTGCCCAGTTACTCTTCTAATGTCTCTCGTTAAAAATAAAGACGTATTTGAGGCCAAGCTTCCAAAGGCGGGCAACACAACGAACACAGCTAAAAAGCTTAAAGTACACACGAAACAATCTACTTACGAGCTTGGAACTTGTGACAGGTTTGTTTCTCAAGGCCGGAGGTCTGTACGCTTGAGCAGGTTTGGGCTCAGCACTCGGCAGTTCACTCGGGACTGCCTGGTATTTCACTGCTTTCACTGGGAACACTCCATCCAAAAAGGGCTGCCAGGAAACTTGCCACATTTCCTCATTTGATGGAACTTCATAGCTGTGTAAAACGGAGCCAGTGTAGTGCCATATCTTATAGCCGTTGCTGACCCGCAGCCGGGGGGCGCACGTGGCTGTTACGATGTGCTCCCCATCAGGGCACCAGGCAAAATAGGTGGAATCGGAGGCTACCGGCTTGGAAATGAGTTTGTAGTTTTTAACGTCCCACACTTCCATCTGTCCCCTGAGATTTCCAAATCCTGCTAGTACCAGGATGTGTCCATGGGGGCTGTAGTAGGCAGCATTGCGAGGACCGGTTCCAAAATCAAACACAGGGTCACATTTCAGATTAAAAACTGTTGCTTTGGCAGGCATAAAACCATACACAGCACAAAACTCGACAGAATTGGGGTTCCAAACAACATCATAAATAGGACCATTTTTTGCTAAAGGAAAAGGAAAACATGCAGCCGTTGTTATGAGATTATATTATTTTCACTTGTACTGAAAAGCTATCAGTGATTCTTATCTTCATACTCTGCTAAAATCCTATAATTTAATTACTGACTGGAAATGAGTTACACTAACAGTAGTGGTGGAAACAAACAACATTACATTCTCATGATTTTCATTAAGGTTTGCAACAATAACTGCTACCATTCCAAATTACCTCTGTAGGGTCAGCAGCGGCACTTTAACAGTAAGCACACTTTCTCAAGTAAAAAAAATCCCTTTTATTTTTCCTTGCTACTCAAGTATGTTATCTCAGGACCTCCTCAAACCGTCCCACTGGAAACCTGCAAAAACAGGAGTTTTATACCAGCTGGATACTAGTTTCTCTTCTTTGACTTCAAGAAATATTGCACAGCTCAGCTTTGAGAGCTTGAAGAATTGATTTAGGTCACCTTTGCACCATGGCCACGTGCGGTATTTCATAAGATGGACTTTAAAGTGGGAGAGGACAAAAAAAAAAAAAACCCATGGTTTTACACATATTCATGAAAACACAATTCTATTGGAAGCTATTCTGGAGTTAGAACACCAGGAGATTTACAAACAATGGATTAACAACTGCGATTCATGTAAGGCGTGCAGGGTCCCCATAATCACATTCTGTAATCTGGATACATTTACCTACGTTTCAGGTAAGCACCAAGTGCACCAAAGGTAATCCTTAATTGGAACATTGACTCAGAATACCAAACTGGTTCATTCTCATTATTCTGAAGCCTCATTATCTTTGGGAACCTCGTTATCTTTCAGCCGTGCAATTGCACTCCCTGTGTGCTTTCCCTTTTGAAAACTTTTTAGGTGACATTATCCCACTGCAACTGCAGAAATGGAAGTCTGAAAGAAAATTAACTCATGACAGTAAGCAGCTGGAGGGGATTAAAGCAGCTTTTCATGGGCTTCAACAGTTAAGGCAAAGGCTGCAGCATGAGCACATTCTGTTCAAAAATGAAAAATCCTCTGACAATGATAGCATGGAAAATACTTCCAAACTGGACCTCAAAAGCAGCTGGATGATGAAAAAATACCACACAGGAGATTAACGAACGTAGTCAGTTCAAATGAAACACTGAAATTAAGAATGGCTTCTTGCTTCTCCCACTGTATCATTTTTACATCACAAAACTACTTCTGTTTTACTAAACAAGATGCAGAACCTCTGTTTTCCAATATACTTTAAAAAGTGCTCTCACTGTTTTGAGTAACAATCGATTGCATGTCTAAAACCCTACCTAGAACTATTCAACGTTTCAGATTCACAAACATTAAGCTGGCTCCACTGCCCAGATCTTTCCTCGGCAAACAAACACAGTTCTGCTCCTGTGCAGCCTCACACCGGAATTACTCGCATACTTTAATCAGTAGAAGCTGGTGAAACAGCAGTTCCCACTGCTGAGAGCTACAGTGCAATGAGAAACACCCGAGAGCCACTCACGTAGTTGTACGATGGCACTCTCCCCATTTGTTGCAATGTAGTGCAGAGTTTGCTCTCCGTAGTACGAAGCACCTGTTTTGTCCACGTCAGTGCTGGCTATGACCAGCACAGCAGTGGCTGCAGAACACACACAGTCATCAGTACAATTGCTGAATATTACATTAGCTTTTACACAAGCTACCACGCACAAAGAGAAATTAGTCTGACAGTGGGTTTTACAATTAGTTGCCTGCATGGCAGCACTGTTCTCATTCTCCTCTCAAACTCCTCCTGAACATTAACCCAAACCAAACTAATATCCTTCCCGTCTGAGGAGAGCGTAAGCTGAATCGCTGCTGAATTATGAGGAAATGAACGTGCTTTCATTAAAAGATGTTCAACAGCAGCACCAGTGTCTTAGGCTTTCCATCTAAGACAGAAACAAGCATTACAATGAAATGCTTCACCAACAGCTTTTGTGTGCCACCTGTCAGGGACAGACGCACGGGGCCACGTGATCCCTTCCCTGATCCCAAACAACACGGCTGCAGTAAAACAGGTGCACGTGGGGGGGGAGGTGGGGCAGTATTACTCTGCATCAGCTCAGCGCTCACAAACAGCAGAGCATGCAGAGGACTGTGCTACGCATCCCAGTCGTGGTAGGTCTGTGTATCCATGGTTTTACAGAGTAAAAATTGTATCAACGCATAACCTTATGTTTACGGCTTACATGCATTACTACAGAATGCAAAACTCAATTTGGATTTGCAATTCAATTCCTGAATTTCCTAGAGCATAGAATACTCTGTATGATACAGTAAGGGACAAAAAGATCTTGTGTCAGAAGTCAGCGTGGAAAAGTTCTGAGCACTGCATGGTAATTCAGAACTGCAACCTTAACGCTGCATTGGCAGCAATGACTGTCTTCAGTATTTATCTACACATGAAAATTAATGTAGAACTCACAAAGTGATTGAATACCTTTTTTGTTCCATAGCATTGTCACCTTGTCAGCTTTAAAGAAACTCTTATTGGCCAGTGCAGATTGAGGTCCACCAAAATTGGGATACTGATAGAGCCTAACAAATGATGGTGCACCTTTACTGCCTGGAACATACACAGCAACCTAAAACAAAGCAAGGAGATTTTATTGCAGATTAAATTCTTGGTAGCACGAGCTCTACTCATACCAGTACACCACACCAAAATAACAGTAATGTTTGAAGAAAACCATGAAAAAATTGGAAACAAACCACAGCAGTACCTTGGTTGGCTGCGCTCCTGGCGATAACACAAAATCATTAACCTTTTGCAAATGAAGCTTATTTGCAATAGTATCTGCAAAAAAAAGAAGTTACAGGTGTGATGACATCAAAGAGCAGCCTGGAATACTCAGCAATACTTTCTCATGAGCCTCTGTCATGGATAACAAAAGTTTGATATAAAGACAAACAACCATTACCTTCCCATTCCATCAAACTGGAGGTCTGGCTAGTTTTATTTACAAAAACAACTCAAACCAAGCCTAGCTTTGAAATCGAGTATTTAGAAGTTCAAACAACAAGAAAGGCTCTGAACCCTAATTGCAGACAGCCTGTGTTTTAAGCAAACAGTTCCCTTCATCTTCTCCGTGCTGCCTTCATAGGAGGCAGCATCACATGCAGACAACACACACCATTACAGTCAGGGATTCTCCACTCAACTTCACTGGCTGACTCCTCCTGACAGGAGGCCTTCACAAAGGCTGCTCTGCACTGAACGTTGCTCCTCTACATAACAGCTCACAGGAATTACACCTTGCCAACTCTTAAAAAGTGAAGAAGCAACACCAACTCACAACTGATTGTAGCAAGGAAGCTGGGGCTGACCAGCAGGGCTCACGCTACAGAGACGACACATGCTTCCCTGGTACAGAGTGAGAAGGGAGCTGAGGGGACGTGGGTGTCTTCAGACACCAGAGGAAAAAAATAAATCGCTGCTTTAATGCGGGATGAGGGGAGAAAGAACAACACTGCTGCTGCCCTGGAGAGGCTAAAGAAGAACGCAGCGTTTGTCAGAACGGCATCAGGGCTATGGGCGTCTTGCGAGGCGCTGCAGGGACATTAATGGCTAGCACCACGTCTACGTCCCACAGAGAGACACAGAAATGGGAGTTTGACACCGATTTTGTAACTAAATTACAAAGAAGTGCATAGCTGGAATAATAATTTATTGTACATGGACTGCGCTGGGAAAATAGCATTCTTAACAGTCTGATTTCTGCACACAACGGCCAGAAGTGAGGATGGGGGGAAGAATTAATGTGCAAGTTCAGCATATGAAATACTCCAGGAGTATGAAAGTAGTTCATTGTGCATAATGACTACCAGGCTCTGTGGTATTTTTTTCTGTTGAGAAGAAAATGGAAAGAATCTTTGTACAGGAATGGTTCTGCGGAATAAACCAGTCGTGGTAAAGAAACAAAGCACTTGTGACTGCTTTCTGAAATCCCTCTCCTCTGGCAAATCACAACAGAAAGCTCAGTGTCGTTACCAACACTGGGACTAATGCTCAAGAAACTCTCACAAGGCTATGCACACACACACCCACACACACATGCACTTTTTAAACAGAAATTCTGTTGTAAGAAAAACAGCCGATTACAGAAGCCCCACAGCCCATCCTTCTCCTCAGCAGTTTTCCTTCGTTCCTGTAAATCAGGCTTTCTTATTTGAAAGTGCATTTGAAGCAGATAAATTAATGAAAAGAAAAACAAACAATAAAGAAAATATACTAAATTAAAATACAGTGATTCTGAGTTTCCAGAACTAAAATGGAATACACAAAATTAAAAGCAAATGAGAAAAAAGTAGGGGGAAAAAAAAGAGAGGCCTATATGGAACACAATGGCACTCATAGAAATACTTGCTTACTGAAGTTGTTGTTCTCAAAGAAGTGCACTTCATTGTTCACGTTCCGAGCACAAATACTTTCATCATCTGCCCAGCAGGGACACCTACATTTAAATAACAATAATTAAAAAAAAAAGAAAAAGTGAACAGCACTCATCTTCAGCAATCTCAGGTATTTTTCTCCTCCATTTTTAAAGCCAACAAGTTCCAGCACAATACACTTCAGACAGATAAACAACACTGTCTCACCGTCCTTCTCTCTCGTGCAAAAAGAGAGTGGGTTTACACGAAGGAATGAACAACAGGAGCTGAGCAAGAAGTACTGATAAGCACAGTTATTGCTTTCAGCAGACAACATTCTGAAAGCCAACACAACACTAGAACTTGTATTTATTCGCCTGTATCAGAGTCTGCAAGCAGTTAACACCTAGAAATGTTACTTACCAGTTCTGCATCTTTTTCTGGATGAAAGACTTCAAACACTTTCCAGTTTTCACATCATGAAGTTGCAGGTTGGGTGCCCCTGCTGTGCCATCTTTGGCAGCTGCAACAAAAACACTGCACTGAAGCCGTGGTCTCCTGGGAATAAACCTGCTTGAATCCTGATGTTTCCAACTCGTGACTCTACAAGCAACCAAACTTCTAACAAGAAACATCCCTCTTCCTCTCATGCTAAGCTCTAGGATGTTAATTGCTTTACCTGATAGTATCTTCCAGTCTTGCAGCCTGCAGAAGGAACTAGCATTCAGAGGTGCAGGGACTCCATCACAAGCCCATTACCACTGGCCGCAGGACATCCATTTACACACCTCCTAACGTACCTCTGTGAGCCCACAGCCAGCATCTGTCCTGCAGCAGTACCAGCCAGCAGCACACCAGGCATCCCACGCCACAGCACACCCTACCCCCTTACCTTACAGCAACCCTTCCACTTACAGACAGCATTCACACCACACACATCAGACATCAGCTTCGATAAATCTGTGGCTTATCTGAATTAGGAACAAACTCCACACAAAGGATAGAGGAGAGAATAGATGTTTATGTTGCCTGTGTCCAGAGGGGGATGTAACTACTCAGAGACAACTCCTCATTTGTCTACACATTACAAACTGCTGGAACAGCATCTTGTCGAAGCGTCCCGTTGGCATTTGCTGGAAACACTCCACCCACTTAACAGAGTGACAGTGCACACACACTGGTTTGTGAGAGTGCTCAACACCAGATGCTTTTGGAGGCTCTTACTCCTCCCCTCCTTTCCTATACATTTCAACAACCAAGCCATTTTCTGAATGTTTTCCATGTTGCTCCTTCAACCAGTGAAAGTGCCACAATGGTAAATCAAGTAATGTAATTAAATGACATTAAAATACTCATTTACCCTGCATACCTTTGTAGCAGGTAAATGCTCACCTGAATAGGCCTGCCACGTTGCCAGAATGTTATTCTTTGGTGAGAATTCAAGACAAACTGCCTTCGGAAGATCAAAGGAACGCAGCAGTCCTGCACTGGTGACGTTAACAATATTTACTCTGGAACCAAAAGACAGTATTTCAATGAAACATGCTTAGATGAGATAATTGCCAAGGTAACTTTTCATGTATTTGGTTCTGCTCCAATGATACAAAATTAGAAGACCTGTTTTCTCCTCCTGCTTTTACTAAATTTTTGAAGGAACATATTTTAAAACCAGACACCCAAGCAAAACAGAAACTGACAACGTGAAAGCTCTGGTCAAAGTGTATCCTGTACTTCAATATGCAACATTTTGACTCTGAGCCAGTGCAAGGTATGCTCCATCCACAGAGATTCCATCCATGCTTCCACAGAAGAGGCTAAAGATCTTCTAACTGAATAAAAATACGCAGGATGAACTTCATTAACAGTTCAGGTGTGATACAGCAGATTTTCAAATTTCTTCATAACACATTGAAAAACATTCCACCTCCACAGCTAAACCGCAGCCCAGCACTCACTGCATGTCAGAACACACTGTCATGGAGGAAAAAAAATCAACCAGCAGCAAGGTTGTGCTACTTGGACTAATGGCAGAAAACCAAACAGTGCTGTGCTGGGAAATAGGACAAAAAATCCACAAAGCAAAACAACTAAAGCAGATCCAGGTTACAGGGGAGTGTGTGCATTACAAATATGAAAAAAACAGCGAGTATTTCATTTACTATTTATAAAATAAAGCCACTGCTTCAACAGCCTTCACATAAACAAGGTAAATATGGCAAAAATTGACCCAGTTTACTTCATATAAATTGACTAGCATCATAAAATGCACCAACCTTTCTCCATTGCACCAGGCAAAGAGGGAACCGTCCTTGCTAAAAGCAACAGCTTTGCAATTTTTTCCAAAGTCCCTAAAGAAATAAGAAATGCACGTTAGTATTCAAATGCGTTGCATAAGTTAAAGTATTTTTAAAAATCAAAACACCACAACAATTTTTGTCTCGTAGTCCAGAATCACGCTTCGTAACAGAAAGAGCACAGCTGAGCTGTAGCACCATTGATGGTCCCTTCCAACTGAGCTGTTCCATTCTAATTGCTCAGTCATTTTCACATTTGGAGTCAGGCCAAGGCAAAGCTTTCAGAAGCAGCTTTCTGAACAACTGTAGGTATGGAAAAGTTCACTTATTTACACATTTTTCAATTCTGGAGTCTACGTTTACATCTCAGCAAAAAAACCTGAAAGCCAGACATCAGCCCAACAGTGGGCCTTCGGGTTCCTTCCACCTCTCCATGCCTGGTGACGCCTGCCAGCGGAGCAGACGGCCGTGCAGCACGGTACCTTTGGAACACTGTGCTCTCTGTGAAGCTGGGCGGCCCGTTCACCATGAAGAGCCCTTCGGAGCCCCGCACTGAAAGAGGAAACAAACACGCACCCACTGCAAATTCTCAGAACCGTCCAAAGCCAAACTTTAACCTCATTTCGCTGAAATCTCTCCCCTTTTTCGCGTTTTAGAGTTAACAAAGCGACTAAAGTTCATAAGGAACGTTCTGGCCTCACGCACGCTGACCGCCAGACTGAAGCAGGGGCAGACGTGACACGGAGCGCCGTCACCGCAGCCCGTCCGCGCGTTACCGCCGCGCAGCGCGGCCGAGCTCCGCCCGGGCGTTCCGCGGACAGCGGCGACCGCTTCGGCGTCCGGAGCACGGCGGAACGCTGCCGCCTGCCCTCGGCCGCCGCCGAGAGAACGACGTGAGCCCAGGCCCGTGGCCGAACGCCCGCCCGGGTCCCGCCGAGCTCCAGACCCCGTCCGCCACAGCCGCCTCCGCAGCGGGACGGGAGGACAGGGACGGAGCGGCGGCATCGCCGGCGGGACTCGACCTCGGCAGGCGGGAGGGCAGAGCCCGGCGCCGTCCTCGGAGCCCCCCCGCCCGGCGCGGCGCCCACCTGCCAGCAGCGGCGCGGGCGGCGCCATCTTGGCGGTGCTTCTACTTCCGGGTGAGTGGCGGCGCGGCCGCCCCTTGCAGCTCCACGTCGCGCGGCGCGAGAGGTACCGCCGGTCACGTGACGCGGAGAGGCCGCTTCCGCCTGCCGCCCCGGAAGCGCTGCCGGCGGGCGGCACGGGTTGGCGGCGGGCGGCGCCCGGCGTGACGGCTTCCGGCGGGCGGCGCCGCGCGGTGCTGACGCGGCGCAGAGAGCGGAGCGGAGCGGTCCCGGCCCGGCCCGGCGCGGCCGCACCATGGTGGCCAAGCAGCGCATCCGCATGGCCAACGAGAAGCACAGCAAGAACATCACGCAGCGCGGGAACGTCGCCAAGACCTCGGTGCGTGGGGCCGGGGCCGGGGCCGGGGGCGGCGCGGGTAGGCGCGGGGCGGCGCGTGACGCGATGCTGTGCCCGCAGAGGACGGCCCCGGAGGAGAAGGCGTCGGTCGGGCCCTGGCTGCTGGCGCTGTTCATCTTCGTGGTCTGCGGATCAGGTGAGCCCCGCGCCCCGCGCCCCGCCCCGCCCCGCGGCCCCGCTGAGCGCCCCCTCTCTTGCAGCCATCTTCCAGATCATCCAGAGCATCCGCATGGGCATGTGAGCCCCCGCCCCGCCGCGCATTCCAGGCCCTTCGCCGCCATTCCGAGCGTCCCAGTCCGTGCCACAGTGCCTTGAGCAGCACCACATGTACACAGCAATAAAGTTATGTTGTTGAGCCCCAATCGTGGACCTGCTTATTCAGCAACGTATCTCCGTGCTCACGTAACATGTCAGACTGTGCAGTGCGGGTTCCCGGGGACTGACGCCCACCGTGAGCACCGCTCCCACATCCGCACGAGCCGCCGGGCCGCCAGAAACGGCTCTGTTTGAAACCGCAGCCGGGATTTCAGTGGCAGTCGGAGCACCGACACAGAGCGCGCTGCTGGCGAGCGGCCGGCGCCGTGCAGCTCAGCGCGGTGTGCGGGGCAGAGCTGCAGCGTGTGGCACCGCGTTCGCCCTCGGGCTCGTACTGCATTAGATAACCTCACCCCGTGCTTCCCGTCGTACCCCATACGAATGCCTGTTTGTGTAGAGCTGGGGTGCGTTCCCTGCCCGCGAGCTGGCATGGCCGGGCAGCAGCCCTTCTCAACATTGCCCATTGTGGGGCTGCCACAAACTGTTCGTCCCCGAGGACACACGCTCCCAGGCTGCTCCTGGAATTGGGCTGCAGCGGCGCTGCATGCACGTCTTGGAAACCTCCCACCGAGTTGTGGGCTTTGGTCCTAAAATGCTGTGTGGGGATAGGGATGCCTTGTGCAGGTACCGGGGACCCTGCCCCTCCGACCCGCAGTTTTGCTTCGGTGTGCAGTATCAGCACAGTATAGTATGTCTCGCAATATATATTCTAATTGTATTTAAGGTAAATCCTGCTTTCACCTTGATGTGTCATCCAGCAATGGATCCAGTGCTAAGCTGCCTCCCTCAGGATGATTGCAGTTCCTTATTAGTAGTGCTGAAAAGCAGAAACCAAACCCTCCTTACCTGTATAGAAGAATGTAACTTAAATCACAATGGAAAGTGCTGCTGTTGATCATTCCTTATTGCTGATGGCCTCAGCTCCATGAGGCTCTCCCTACTGTCTGTTGTGGTAAACAAAGCGGTCTGAAATAGGTCTGCTGTTGCATGCAGTTGCTAAAGCAAGATTTCTTTTTTTCAGGTTTCTTAGAAGACATTTAAAATCTGGTTACATTAGTAGTAATAGATACAACTTTCTATAGGGTTGAATTTCATGTCCTGTAGCTGTGAAGGAGCAGACTTTTTGCTGGTTGTTGTATTTCCATCTGGAATCATTGGAAGTGGTGTAAAGTGGTGTGGCCCAGGCCATGCTCCAGAACCAGGCTGTGCAACGCAACGACATTCCTTATTCTTGGAAGCTCATATTTTGTAATCAATGGGGGAGGGGAAGTCTGTATAACCTCTGATTTTAAATAAAGTTCTTCTCAAATGTGAGTTAATTCTGAGGTTGGCAAAGTGTTGTCTTCTGTGTGTTACGTGGGCCACTTCACCCCGAGTGTTGTGGGGGGACCCTGGGTGTTGGTGAAGGGATCTCTGGGGGCTGCCTTCAGTGCTGGGGGTGCCCATTTCTGCCCAGCATTGCTTGGACGCTGCAGTTGGGTCAGAACAGTGGGGTGTCAGAATGGGCCGTGCTGACCTCTGACCTCCATGGGCCCAGTTCTGCTGAAGGCCATCCTTGTAGAAGACTCACTTGGGTACAAATACAGAATACATCAACAGTTCTGCAGCTTTGCTCGTGCAGGTCAGCATGCTCTCATACCCGCAGTATTGCTGGGTTTGGAAAAACAGGACC
This sequence comes from Lagopus leucura, assembly GCF_019238085.1. NCBI lineage: Eukaryota > Metazoa > Chordata > Aves > Galliformes > Phasianidae > Lagopus > Lagopus leucura. The sequence goes on along the minus strand of NW_024962280.1, from coordinate 239,293 downwards.
ATGTTAAGTCATGCATAAAAGACATGCAGTTGCTGCTTTGTTGCAATTGCAGCACAAGCAGCAATCCTTGTCCGAGAGAAACAGTGCCAACGGTGCCTCTGGCAGTAATGGCAGTTCGGTATTTTGCCCCTTGAGAAGGGCTGTTGGATTTAAATCGAAGTGTGCTGGGGGCGCTCTGTGCTAAAAGTGACAGCACCGAGAATAGGGCTGGTCTACGGTAAGGGTGGGAAAGCTCTGTAGCCAACGGTTCCTTCAGCGATCAGCTGTGAGGTCGCTTTGCAGTGATGTGGTATTAAATACCGGGCAAATGCAGCTGAAGAGAGCAGGAGGAGCTGCGCTGCGAGGACAGCTCCGTGACGCCCTGCAGCCGACAGCCCGAGCAATGCCTGCTGCACAGCTGCATCCCGGCGGCTGCTGCAGCGCACGGGGCGGCCTCTGATGGGGCCCGAGGTTGGAGCCTCTTCATCTTTAGGAACATTCGGTGCTGGCAGCTTCTGAACTGAGTACAGAAGCCGATACTGTTACTGCGCGCAGCGACGCAGCGAACGACCTCGCAACAAATTTGTATTGCAGTGAGAAAGCGACGCGATTCCAGCGGCACTAAAATCTCGAGCGGGGGACGACGTACGTGGGAACACCCGGCAGCGCGGGACAACCATGTGAGCGGCGCAGCGTTCGCTCCCGTCTGCAGCTCCGTGCGAGGCCGCGGTCAGCGGGGCGCAAATCGAAGGCTGGAATCCCCGGGCCCGGAAGCGATCGCGCGGCCTCGCGCCGGCCTGCAGCGCGGTGCGGTGAGCGGCGCCGCCTCCGTCCCACGTGCACGGCGCGCGCTCAGAGCCGGGCGGCAGCGCCGGCCGCGTGCTGCTGGGCGGGAGCTGTGCGGCTGCGGCGATACGGGCGATGTGGCACGGGCTGAAACGCGCTCCGTCGCCGACGCAGAAAGTAATGCGTAACGGCGACTCCGACGCGAGAGGCAGCTGTTGGCACGCGGCGGCTGTAGGACGCTGCCTCACGCGCGGGAATCGCCGCGCAGGAGGGGAACGCCGCCGCCGCCTTCCGCGGGGATCCCGACCGAGCGGCACGGCGCCCGTCACCGGGGCGGCCCACGCCAGCGGCCGCGACCTCCTCGCCGCAGGGTGGCGCCGTAGTGCCGCGCCTGGCGGAGGCCCCGCCCCGAGCTCGCGGCTCCGCTCCGCCGTGCGGCGACGCCCCGCGGTCGGCGGAACCGACGGCCGACGGCACGGCACGGCGCGGCGCCGGCCCGAGGTTCCTCCTGCTGTGCGAAACGGCCGCCCGCCGAGCCCGCGCTGCCCGCTCCTCAGGCCCCGCCCGCTCCCGCAGCGCCCCGTCTTACCGAGAGCGGAGCCGCCGGCATCCCGGCGCTGACCCCGCGGACGGCCGCCGAGCCCGGCGCTAAGCGAGGCGGTTCCCAGAGGGCGGCTGCAGCCGCACCGCTCGGTTGTGTCTCGTCTCCGTTCCGAACGTTTGATTCAGGAACTCCGCTAAAATGCGACTCGTTCCTCGGCTCGCATGCGGCACCGGCTGACACAAATGATGGCCTCTCTTGAAACTGTATTTATGAAATGTACATTTTAATTTAAATACTCAGTATACACTGCACGTAATCTGCATGTTGCATTTATTAAATACATTAAAATCTGCAATGTAACAAAACGTTTCCTGCATACGAAATTCAAAACACCATTTTAAATGAACAAAAGATGGCTCACTTCACCGCCACCACCCGAGCGCAGCGCACGCGGCTCTTCTCTCTTTCTTTGACGCTGTTCACAGACTGATACACGTTACGATAAGAGTGCTGGATAAAAACATGAGGTACGAAAGTGGTTCGAAGATTATAGGTCATGCAGATCATGCTAGACAGCAAAGAAAGGTGTGAATGAGGAAACACTAAATAAAAATACATAAAGAATGTGCATTATAAAATAAAAAAAAACAACTCAATTACACAGCTTTGCTTCTTTGGTTACAAAGGAGGTTGAACAATTTCACAGCTTTTTATTCCCACCCAAAAAAAAAAAAAAAAATTATACGAAATGTCAAAAAGCGGAGGAATCGTGGCAATTTCTCTCTATCAGAAAGTAGAAACAGAAATGAGCAAAGTTTTCTTCATCAAAATAGCCCATCCATTATTTATTATATCACAAGGACTGGTGACTACCTGTACAGATGCACTATGCTCTTCATACTTACACTCTATACAAAATTTACATTCCAGCTGGATCTTCACTACCGTAAATAAATACCCAAGGTGAATTGCCATTAGTGTTAGAGATATGCCAGGATCCTTTTGTTCAATTATTGCCCACACATTTTACCTATTAACGCAATCCCATCTATCGTTTTACCGATACACACATTTATCAAAAAATTAAAAAAAGTTCTGTGACATTGTTCATGAACATTATGAAAATAGCAGCCCTGTAATAAATAAAACAACATAAATGAAACTAATGTAGGCAAATGTTACTTATATGGAAAGGACAGTGGCTCTCGGGGAATCGATGCTTCTCACGACAGCGACGGAGCCCCGCGGAGCTGCCGCACCTCCACAGCAGCCCGGCCGCGCAGAGCAGCTCCGCCATCAGCTCCCTGCGCCCGACGGCAGAACGGAGCCCAGCGGCGCTCTGCCCCGCGTCAGGCAGGGAAAGCTCCTGTGGGATGATTGTCTAATACTGAGAAGGCCAAACACGCGACAGAAGCATGGCTACTCGCTTTCATATAAAGTGGAAAGAACATCAGTGGCACACGAGGACAGACTGCTCTCAGGTTTTCTGCTTTGAAACGAGGCAGGAAAGCTTTACGCTGAGGAGACATTCGGCTGCTGCGGAGGCTGTGCTGGCTGTGCAGGCTGCGCTGTCACCGCCTGCGCCTGCAAAGTGCTACTGGGGTTGGCCTGTTGGGCTGAAAGTTGGGATAACTGATCGTTGTTTGAAAGAGACTTCAACAGTGCGTTCTCTCGTTCAAGTAAAGAGTTCCTTTCAACTAATTCTTTTATTTGTTCCTTCAGAACTTCCACTTCTTCTCTTACTGCGTACATCAAATGGCTTTTCACCAAATCCTGCAGAAAACAAATCAACAGTTACACCGCCTGGAAGAGCACCTCCGTCCCACTCTGAGCCCACAATTCTTCCACTCAGCGAGCAGTAAGGCTGGAGAGCTGAAGCACTTCTCCCTGAAAACACAGAAAACCTCGAGCCCCAAGGACGATTAACCCAGCTCCCCAGTTCAGCATGAAGCCGCCCTTACACCAAGATCCTTCTGGCACTCAGCAGTAAGCTGTGGCACACAGCAACTCCACACCTACGGTCACTGCAACCCAATCCTCCTCCAGGCACAGAGAGCGCCCAAAGCGTGCGAGCAGCACCAGCAGATGCTGAACTTCGGAAAGGCTTTTTTGTTACATTACACACATTTACCATCCAAACTAAAAGACAGCAGTGACCTTCAGGCACTGTGCTTTCTGAGGGCCTCATACATCAGCTGTATTAAAGGCTCGCACCGATCCCCCTGCGCTGAGCACACAGCTGGGCGGCACTACAGCATGCTCAGGACATCACTGCTGCACCGTGGGCCCTCTGCAGCCTACGGAGGTGACAAAGCCCACAGCTGGAGCCGGCCAGCCTGAAGGACAGCATCAGTTCTGAGCAGATGAGGTGGGAGCCTGGTGCCACACAATGCCAACCACTGAGGTGTATGAGAACCAAGCAATAATAATAAATGAAATCAAACTGGATATAACTGACACTGAATGGAACGCAAAGCATGGCACAGAGAAGTAACAAGATAAACTATTAACGAGCCCCACTAAGAGGTGTGCTATTTTCAGCACCTCCTGAAGTTCAACCAGCTTGTTTGTAGAAATTTACACAAAAATTCATTTTAAATCGCTTTAGGACAAACAATGTAGGTGAGAAGCTCTTAACACGAGAAGTTAAAGCAATCCAGGTTTGTGGTTGTCCCATACTTCATACTGAGAATTTTTTTTTTCCAAGCAAAGCTCTCTGTCTGACCTAACAAGGGACATTATGGACACAGGGAAAGACAGCACAGCTGGGAGCGTGCATTCAGCCGTGAGCTTGGGGCTTTACTTACCATTGCCTGTTCTATTTTGTTGTCAATGGCAACAACACTTGCACCAGACGCACTGTAAATATAAGCAGAAAACTTTGTTAGAGCATTACTGCATTGTTTGTTTCAAACTATGCACCTGTTGGCACCCACAGGATTCCTGAGCATTATTTCCGAGGCCAAAGCTGCAGTGTCACCCATACAGCACAAAGTCGTGTGCCATCCCCCTCCCCACACAGCACAGTTAGAGCTCTAAGACACACTGCACCTTCAGTTTATCATTCCTCAAAAGAGACATACGACACCCACAAGCGGTGGAGCAAACAATAGATTAGCTGCTTTTCATTCCCTGCCTCGTTTTCCAGCTACCTTCACTCGGGAGAGAACAGATTCACGGGGTCCTCACCTCTAGTTTAATCTCTGCTAAATTGTTTTTTAAAAGCACTGAAGAAAAAAGTTTGATAGCATTTGTCCTCTGGATCCATTTAAAGATTACTTCCTATAAGAAATAATCCCATCAGCACTGCCTTTACAGCTCTGCAACTGCTGATAGCAGAGACCTGCCCCGTGCGGGGCTCTGTGAGAGCACTGCCCACACAGGTTTCGGTGAATTCTCAGCAGATGGCACCTAACCATCTGAGCAGCCTCACTGCACAGCCGCAGCGCAGTTACAGAGCAGCTCCATCACTGGGACAGGAGAGCAGTATTCACTGCAGACACGGCGCTGAAGTGACCTTTCAATCCCACATTAGGGCAATTCGAGCCTTCCTGTGTTCAGACTGTTTACAAGCCACCCTACTGAAACACAAAATAACCCCTTTTAACTCCACAGAGTCAGACTTGTGGGGCCAGAGAGGCGCTCCCCGCTCTGCAGACTGAGCTCCCCATTCGGAGCAGAGCTGCAGCCCATCCCAGGGCACGGTGCAGGCATCGGCTCCCCCCAGCAGCATGCTGCCCTCCCAGCCCACCTCCCAGCCGCCCCACTGCAGCCCACAGCCCCACGCCTGGCACAGGGCTGCAGCTGCATGCGATAGCTGCCAACACGCTGCCCACAGAGCGAGCTGCTATCAGCGCGGCGCAGCCACGGCACAAAAAGCTGGCGTGCAGGAAAAGGCAAGGTTTGCAGCCAGGCTGGGAAACTTACCTCTTCACAGATATGTAACACACACTGAAATCACACTGTAAGGAAAACCTGCTTGTTGCTTTCTACAGTGAGTAGCAGCAGCACGCTCAGAAATATTAGTTACACACAGGAAACCAAGCCCAGCTGCTGGAAGAATACACTGCTCTTTGGACAAGTCCATTTAACCCAGGCTCACAGGAACACCAACGCTGATCACTATACAAAGAGGGAATCAGCTTTTGAGACTGAGAAAGTAACAGCCTTCCTTGCTAAACCAACAAAGCCTGCATTCCATAAGTAAAACACCAAGTGTTCAACAAGAGAATTGCTCCATGTGACACAGGCCCAACTTCAACACCCTTACACAAAGGCACGTAGTGTGGGAAACAGGCAGGGACCAATGCGCGGGGCGTTGGGATGGACGGCTCAGGTACTCAGCAGGGCAGGAAAGGAGAGGAGGTGAGGCAGCCCTCTACATCAGGGAAGGTCTGGACCGCATGGAGCTTGATCACAGTGATGAAAGGGTTGAATGCCTCTGGGTAAGAAGCAGCGAAAGGATACCATGGTAGGAGTTTGTTATGGACAATCCAACCAGGGCAAAGAAGCAGACAAATATTCTATAAGCAGCTAGCAGACAATCAATACGGCAGAAGGAGGGAACTCAACACTAGAAAAGGTCAGGCAGCACATCATCCTGAGTGCCATCACACCACACACACACAGGACAAGCAGGTGATCAGAGCCTGTCAGTGTGGATTTGTGAAAGGCAAGTCCTACCTGACTAGCTCCATCTCCTTCTGTGACAACGTGACCCCATTCGTGGATGAGGAAAGGCTGCTGAAGTTGTTTTCTTGGACTTCAGCACAGCACTGATATTATTTCCCACAGAACTTCTCCAAGAGAAACTGCCTTGTGGACAGACTCCTGTTCACCAGGTAGAAACCCGGCTCTGCATGGCTGGGCCCAGGTCGCTGTGGATGGAGTTAAAGCCAGGCAGCAGTACAGCTGGGGGCACTGCAGCTAGGGGTGCTGCCTGAACACAAAGCCAGCAGCAGGCCTGTGTGGCCAGGAACATCCAGGTCTGTGCCAGAAATACTACGGCCAGCAGGACCATGCCTGTTCTCAGCCCTGGTGGGACCACATCTCAAATACTCAAATACTCAAACACCCAGTTTGGGGGTCCCTCACTGCAAGAAGGATGCTGGGCTGCTGAAGCACATACAGAGAAGAGCAGCACAGCTGTGAGGGAACTGGAAAACACAGCTCATGGGCAGAGGCAGAGTTTGGGTTGGAGGTGGCTTCAGCGCCCCCCATGCTCACTACAGAAGGCTGTACCCATGTGGGCACCTACCTCTTTCCTCAGTGACAAGCTGCAGGGTGCGAGGGAATGGCCTCAAGATCCACCAGGGCAGTTCTGGTTGGATGTGGGTAGGATTCTTCCTAGGATGTGGTCAGACACTGGGACGGGCTGCCCAGGGCATCCCTGGGGGGCTGAACTCCCTGCCCAGGGGTACATCAGGTGCCAGCCTTCTGCTGCAGCTCTACTGAAGCCACACTGTCGTTGGCTATCAAACAAGTACCTGTTTCCCCAGGACAAGCAAACTTTCTACAGTTTTACATGAAGCTCTGAAGATCAATTATTCAATACAACATAAGAACCGATCTCAGAGGCAACGCACAAGTTTTTATGAAATATCTGAACTCTTTAGGGGAAAAACAAGACCTGGGTCAGTTGAATCGGTTTGAGGTTTGGACAGGCATGTGCACTGTGGCTCCTTTGTAATCCTGGTAAGATCAAGCTATGCTAACAAAATAAACCATTTTTCCCCCTGCTTATGAAGGTACTCACATTGCCCACGTCTACCACGAGAAGCAAACATCAGAGAGAAACGTGGTCCTGATATTTTTGTTATTTTTAAAAATTTCAGATAAAGACTTAACTTCAAATCAGGAAAGCTCCACCTGAAAGCAATCACCAATAAGGCTGCAATCAAAGCACGAGATGTTACACGGGCCTTCCTCAAAGAGGAGCACCTCATCTGACAGACAGCTGCAGCATGGGGAAGAGAAGTTCAGCACAGCCTGCCATGGGGGAGACCTCATCCAACTCATTGCTTTCCCATGAGAAGGATGTTTAGCAGCAACATGCAAAGTACACATCTCTGACTGCTCACATGATGAGAAAAATCCACATCCTGTCAACTTACACTGTGAAAGTTTAATCTTTCATACAAATACGCAGTGGAAGCGTAATCATACTGCCTGGAATTCAAGTTTACCAAAAATAATGGCAATGTTTTCAAAACCCACCTGAAGATCCTACGCTACCAGTGCTGCCCTGAGAAAATTCACAGAGGAGTCATCATCCAGATTCATGAGAAAATGCCAAAAAAGCCTCTATTCCTCTTCTCAACCTTCTCTGTACTGGCACCAGATGGGCACTGCACCGAGCTCTGAGCAACACCACGCCAGAATTAAGCAGGGAAGGCACCTGCACACTTTTCATGAGCATCTCAATAACGAGTATTTCACTGACGTTCAATGGCTGAATGCCCTCAGCTCCTTCCCTGCCACAGCGTGTCAATGAAAAATACCCATCCCTGTTTCACTTGATATTTAGCAATATTTTAGTGCTATTCTGACAGCGTGTGGTTAGCTTTGCTGGGCTCAAACAGCCCCAATAGATGGCTGCTCACACGAGGAGAGCCTCTGTGCAGAGCAGAACAACTTACTGTTACACGGGGAGATCATCCCCTACCGAACTCCCGAGGTTCACAAACTAGTTTTGAAGGAGCTGCAGAATGCAATTAAGAAGCCTGCTGGGGCTTATGTTGTGCAGCATGGGAGCCCCTACATTTTAGAACAGGGAAACAGGCATCCCGAGGAATTCAAAAGAATGCTTACTTCTATTAGGAAATGCTCAACTGCAAGGATAGGAGGATGATACCTCCACAAGAAAGCACTTACATCGCCGTACCTCCTTTTTGTCAACACTTCTATATTCCACATGTCCAGTACTTGTTTTGGACATTATACACTAACCTAGGATTTGTGAAGCCTGCATCTTAATTGCAAACAATTTTTGTTGGCTTTGTTGCTTTTTTGTTTTTCAATCTGCTTCCACATCTTAAGAATTAATGGTTTCAAATAAAGAGACACCAAAACAGAGAAACAAGTGAAGGATAAACCTCTAAGCGTATTTTTGGCTGCAGTGCCAAATCTTTACGCAAGTCCCTGCCGTTTGTTTCACTGCTATAAAGGCTGCCCTGAACCCAGCGCCAACACAGCCCCACACACCTCGTGCTTAACACACAGCACTGCTCTTCACAGCTCCACCCAACAAGGACACGTGCTTTTCAAACCCTGCCCAATGCCAGAACTTCAACGCAGCCCAGCAGGATGCATTAGTACCACGCTCAGCCAGAGCCGCACCGTACACAAACTACTGCCAAGCAAACTTGGAAGGATTCGGTTAAGTTCTGGTGAGGTGAGGAGCCTTCTCAAGTCCAGCACAGCTCTTACAATGATGACATCGTTATCAATGCTCATAACTGAACAAAGTCCACACTTCACAAAGCTTGCTAAGCAGAAGCGTTGTGACAGAGCATCACAAGGCATGGAGTCACAATCGCTAGGACTTAACACTGACAAAAAAATAAACCTTAAAAATCATTTAAGTGTGGGGAAGAAGCAGCTTGCAGCTACTGATGAATTAGTAATGCATCTCTGACAAGCCACGTCTACAGCAAATATGCCTTTGTTGCACCTCATTGCAGTTTCTCGCCATGAGTTCAATGCCAACACAGCAGCTTTAATTCCTCCTCGCCTCTTGTGATGGGTCACGTTTGTCACCCACCCAGCTGAAGCACAATACGTGCAAGCCACAAAGCTTCCTTCCCTTGCCCCGAGCCCAAAAGATTTCAGCTTCATCAAAATTGTGTTTAAATACACCATTTTCACACCTTGTTTTCTGAGATAGAACTTAAGAGCCACAGCGACAGTTTCCTTTCTCTGGGGAAAAGGAAGCTGCAAACATTTTAGCGAATGCCAGCTAACAGCTGATAGCATGAAACTCTTTCAGTTACACATATTATGTTTGATGCATGCATAATGGAAGGAGGAAAAAAAGTCAGAGTATTTCAGACTTGTTCATTTCAAGCTTACATACAAATATTTCACTTCCATGACTGCTTTCAGACTTCTAAGCTGCAGAAGTCCGATACGAAGCTCTGAAAACAAGCAACACTTCTGCACAAATGAAATGACGAGAAACTTGCATAGAGCAAAGCTGTTCATGCATACCTCAGCATGTATGCATCCCATACTGAAGCATTCATACCTATCCCAGAAGGTCTTTGACTCACGTAACTTGTTGAAATGGAACGCTTGGTAGAATGCAGTTGACGGATTCCTATGAGATCCAAGAATCAAACAGAGATATTGAAAATGGACACGTAATAAAAATGCCAACTCTTACTCTACCTGCATGAAAGGAAGTTAGCTATTCAGACAAATAACACTGATGTCCAAAAGTTAGAAGAGCTCAGTGCCTGAAATCCATCTTGTTCCTATGGGTTTCTATTAGAGACACACTGATTAAAAAAAATCATCCCCAAGCCCTATGGGTATTCACACTATTTCAAGTTGCTCCTGTAAAGCAAGGTCTGTACTATAAAAGCTATTACTGAACCCCTCCTAGCATGCTGACAGCCTCCTGCAGGCAACATGTGTAATAGTGCTACATATTCCTAAATTCAAGGGTACCTTGCACATTTTCCATTGTATTTCACAGAATTCTCTGCAAACAGCACCCACTGTTTCTATTCCACTTCACAGCTCTCTCCATATTAGAAACACAAGAGTTCTCAAACTGGGCCTCTGAATCACAGCATATGTCACATCCAAACTACAGAAGATTAAGTTACTTACAATTGCACAACAGATCAAGTTCAAAGTGGAAGAGTAGTGCTCAGGTAGTGCTATGTCTGTAAGCACTTCCCCATGCCTCGCAGCCTGCCCACTGCTCCCCAGCACAGTGGGGCACTGCCAGCCCTCACAGCACCGACAGCAACTGCTCTGAGAACCAAGCACTGCAGTGCAGACTCTGCCACTCAATTCTTCTGACAGCCCGACCCTCCTCGCTCACAAATATTTCCCCCAAAGGCAGCAACAGTACCAGCAGTGCTATCTGAATACTACAGTTATCCGAGGACTCATCTGCAGGCTTGTTGCTTACAGGATATGAAATGAAGCACAAAGTCAGAATCCTTCACTGCTAGCAGCTGTGTCAGAGCATTACACTTAAAAACTCCTCTTCCAGCACTGCAGTTTATCCTCACACTGATATAGCTACAGCACAACTGCAGAACACGACTCAGCAATCTGTAGAAATGTTACCAATAGTTCATGCTTTTTTATCACGGGTTTTAAAACAGAAGCTTACACCAACATTAGAAGCACAGGGACACAACGAGAGCCCTTCTTAAATAACTTGGAAAGAGCTGTTTTAAGCCTTTCCGTTTAAGAACATCAAAGCAGCAGCACCATAACAGAACTTTGTCTGAAGCTATTTCCCAGCAACCTTCCAAGGTCAATAACGCCCCGTATCAGCAATGATCAAGAATCACTTGTTCGCAGGGTTTGTCACCCCATCTCCTCCCTTCACTCCTCCACACACATATGAATTCAGCCTGAAGGCTGCTACAGAAGCGGCCTGGTCAAGCTGACAAATACCATGCTCTCCAGTCAGAGATTCTTAGGTTTTCAGAAGACACATGAAGTGTGACCGTCAGCTAATGACAGGAGAGCAAATGCAGTAACAAAAGATAAAGGGCATCTGAGTGATACACAGCATGAGAAAGCAATTGGCACCTGCAAATAATACAGCCTTCCTCTGCTTACAGGGAAGGTGGGGCTCAAGCTCTTCTAATTCACTCGCCTGAGATGTGAAAATTCTCTTCCTCAGAGAGCAGCTGTAAACAGAAAGTCATTTATCTTCCAAGATACATTTACTTGCAGTATACAAAACCCCGTTGCTATTGCTAGGTATGAGAAGTTGTGGCTTCCAACCATGGGCCTGTCTTCCATCCAAGCTATTTTTACACCGATACCCAACGCACAGCGTCCTTCCACTGTACTAAGAAAGTATCCAGAGAGGTACGAAGGTTTCCTGTTAAGCTCTCAATCGCACATCTTGCTGTTGAAATTTTTTGGTATTGCCCAGATAATTAAGAGAACTGTTTCCACTTTATAGCTAGATCTTCAAGTAAACTCACAGCGGTGACATGCAGGCCTGAGCTGACATGGCTGAGTTTCACCTATTTTTAACCACACTAAAAGTAAAGCATTAGAGAATTGCTAAAAACTCTTCAGTTTGATGAATTAGCTGAGCAAACTGCATACAGAAGTAGTGTCATCTACAGCCACATAACAGCCGAAGTGTCAGAAGCCGTTCTGACACCCCGCATCTGGCCCAGGGCACAGAGGCAGACCCAGAGCACACGCAGCTGTGGGCGCTTCCCAGCAGAGCCTGAGGGCCGCACCGAGGGAGCAGGGAGCACAGCAGCGCACCTCCAGCTCTTCCTGCAGCCCTGCAGAGGACAGCAGGTTGCTGAGGGCACACGGTCCCAGTCCCAGAGACTGCTGCCAGCAACCAGCATAGGAAGATTAAACATGCAAACTGTATCCTTTGTAAAAACATCTCAGCTTCTCCCTGAAGTCCTACCAGAGACACCACATTGGTTTCCTTTGCACTCTCCACTGTTACTGTTTCTAACCAGTTCTAAGGTGATAAAGGTGACCTAAAATTAAAGGACAACAGTTTTATCAGTTGACTACTCGCAGCAGCAAACTTCCCTTTAAAGGGAAGTCTAAACCATACCCAAACTCTGCCCTCACGTTTGGGAGCACATCCTCCTATTGCCGGTAATCAGGACATACGCTGAATTCTCCATAGAACTCTGCCTGGAAAGCTGGCAGAACTTGAAGCACCCAGACAGATGCCTTCCACTGAAATAAGGGCACTGAGGCACAGCCCCCACTGACACAAGGCCTTTCTGCTGCTGCACCTTTGGAGGAAGGCCGAGAGCATCAGAGCTCCCATGCAGCCCAAGGGACGTTTAGGTGACCAGCCAAGGGCAGCAGCTGAGAGCCACAGCCAGAGGAGCTCCTGAGCAGTACCACATCTCCTTCGAGGCGGCAAAGTACAGAGCTCCCACTGCGCCACTTCAGACAGTTCTTCTCCATGTCACTGACTGTAACATGAACAGGGATGATGGAGAAGACAAAAAAGGCCAAGGTACCACCTCTGAGCATGAAGAACACACGGCTAACAGGTCAGACAACCACGTTCAATACCTCTGACAAAAAACAAAGCAAAGTAGGATCATCCATTATTGAGCAAAGCAGCATGGGGCACCTTTTCAGAAATTTATGTCAAACAAAATCCTTATGAGGAGAAAAAGAAAAAAAAACAGGCCTCATATAGACAGAACACAAGATATAAGCATAGTGTTACAAAATTAGCAGAGCTTTTAACGCCACCTTGCATGACTTTTCCATAATTAAGATGGTGGTTTACACAAAGAAGGAGGTCCAACTGATCAACTACTCCATACACGTGGCTCTCCAGTGGATCAGCGGGAGGGAAGGATGCATTCAACAGAGCTCTCCAGGGCCTCCAAGTCTGTTTTGGGATACTTTAATCCACAACTCAGACAGCGGAGCACAGACTATCTTTATAATTGCAGATGATCTGCAAGCACTCAGGACAGAAGGAACAGAATTCAGGAAGGTCTGACCCGATTGGAGCAACAGTCTGAAATAAGAAGGATGCAATTCAATAAGGATAAGCATGAAGTAACAACAATCAGCTGCACAAGTACAAACCAAACCACGGAATGAGAAGCTGAACGCAATTCCACAGAAGAGAATCTAAGTCAAAAAAATAAAAATCTTGCATAAGTATTAAACTTGCAGTACTTCTGTCCTACATGGAGGTATACACATGCTAGCTGAAATCCTGTTTCATTTGGCCCTCCTGAGTCCTTACCTTAGATTTCATGGACAGTTTCAGATACAAACTGCATGCAAAGGAGACAAGCCTACCAAAGCTCAGGTAAGACCACAAGAAGATGCGTTACGTTCTTTTACTTCCATTAGTCAGAATTGTGAGACATGTAAATGCTGAAGATGGATGGAGGACAACTACAGTCTCAACGTAGTTTAAAGTAGCAGACACGAGAAATTTTTCTCCTTGTCAGGTAAGTATAATCAGAGTACAGACGATATGGGTTTTAACTCCAGAAAAAGTTTAAAACTAAAGATCAGATTTGATTTCCAAATAAACAGTAAAGAACAAAGACAACCTCTTACAAGCATGGTAGAACTGCCCACTGATTCTGGAAGAGATCAAGCAGCATTTGCTCCAAAAGGTTTCTGGCCCTTGAGCCCCCAGATCAGCCCGCACACCCATCCTGCAGTTTCTTGAGTCACACAATATCACTGGTATGAGCTTTAAAGTTCCTCCTTTGAATTAGATCAACTCCTGTAGGAACCAAATTTAACTATGGAATAGAATAGAAAGCAGTAAAGAGCTTAGTTTATATCTGAAATCAAGATGCCTTCCAGTTCCATTGTTTTGGTAAGTTTTTTTGGTGTTAAGCAAAGGGTAAGCATCCTAAAGCAAAGTTCTTAGTTGCACACAGAGTTCAGACAGCAGCATTAAGCTTAAGAACAGAACGTATTAGTAAAACATCCTTTACTCTTGTGCTCCTACTCTTAGAAGCAAGGCCATTAATCATACAGTGATGCTCTTGCATCAGAAGGATGGAAAATTCAGCAAGCTTCTAGCCTCTTTATCCTTTGCACAAAAGTTTATAGGAGCCTGCCAACATGCCTCTAAATACAGGTGTTTAGCCATTTATCAAAGCACAGAGAAGATGCTAGCGTATTTTGTACATCAACATTGTTTACACAGCAGCAAAAACTACTTTGAGAAAAAAAGCAACTCAGAGAGCTCAAAGATCAAGTCAGCAAGTAAGCACATTCAGTCCCTATGCAATGGCAGTTAGTAAGGTAGTATTTAACAGCCAAGAGACATTACCTTGACTTTGCTTAAGAAAACAACCATCTTACATGAATGTGACTTTCCTGTGGCCATCAGTAAGGAATTCATGTCACAAGGTAAATTAAGGTATAGCCACCAGTTGCCCAAGCTGGTGCATGCTGCTGGACAGTAAGCGATTGCCTCCTTGGTTTCTAAAGGTTACACAGATGAGATACAGTGGTGCCCAGCAGCATTTGGAACACAAGTTGGTTTATAGCCCTGACCACCAGAAGGCTGCCTTTAACTCAGCTACAACTTGTGATACAGACTGATCATCGCTGCTCTTCAGATGAGAGCACGCAGGGTGGTTTATTCAGGAGCCCAACCCAGGGGGCACAGAGGGGTTGCCATTCCTTAACAGTAGCTTATCAGGGAACTCTGTGTGAAGTTTATGGTATTTCAAGATTATGTTTAACCTAACAACAGAATTCCTTCTCCACTCCTCTTTTAACAGACGTTTCATTTTATACCTCCTCTTGCAACCTTGGTCTAATGGTATTTCCTACAAAACACAATAACCAGAGTACAAAGCTCACATGAGGAACTTTGCAAAGAAGCGCGGCAAAGTCAATGTGGAATTAAAAATACATATATAAAAAGATTAAAAGTCTATTCTTTCGTGCTTAGTCACACAGCTCAATTGACATACTTCTTTAAAGCCACTGTATTCAAAAGACATACCCTGAAAAAGCACCAGAGAAGAAGGCACCAGAGAGGCGCAGTTTCAGGAGCACTGTGACTCAGCCAGCAGCCTGCACAGCCATCGCTGATACTGCCAGTGCTGCAGCTGGAGGGAGAGCAATCTGCACAGGTCTGACCTCCGGCAGAGGCAACATTAGTTTCTTAACTGGTTACAGTAATATATTTAATATAAAAAACTCTGTTGTTAATACAAAATTCCTAACTGTAAAATCAGGACAGATTCCTTATTATGTGCTCCAGCTAGTACAAGCTGTTCTTTAGCTCAGGCATTCTATAAATACTTGCCTTCCAGAGGCTAACCAGACCAGATGCCTCAGGTGCAACTACACCTAGCTATTCACTTACATCTATCAATTGCTGCTTGTAATTCCAGGCTTTCTCTGATGAGCATCACTGTCTAATTCCTGTCTGGCACATCTCTGGTAGATACATAATCAGCACAGCACAAGAGCATTAGAAATGGGACACTTCCCTTGATTTTATTACAGCTGTTGAAAACATGGGTGAAAACATCTATGAATGAAGAGTTAATTATACTGGCAAAAATTAATGGGGACAGTGGGACACCACACTTTCCATACCCTGGGCCTTGGGTCATAGCGGGGAGGCGCCTTGCCATAGGACATCAGTAACAGCACTCTGTACCTGCGCTAGGTTAACAATCATTATTTGAGCCAGCCTTTCTGAAGAGTGCATATAGTATGTTTTAATGTGAGTACTTGATACTTATGAAAAAGAAGCACATGCGCATCTCTTAAATTTCCATTTAAGATAAAAGTAGTTTGAAATTCAATGAAATTCCACTATTCCTTATACACAAATTCAGTTCTCAACACATAAGATAATTACACTGGTTCCTACTAACGGTTACCCTAACAAGCAGACAGACTCTCTGTCTGTGGTGACGTTTATTAGCAACACCCTAGGAAGTTCAACAAGAAGTCTGTCTCTTCTCACCCAAAACGATGAAAGATGACTGATGGGCAGCTTGAGGTCTCCTGCAGCTGTCCAGAACTGAGTGAAGTAGGTGGATGGTGGATGGCTGGAGTATATGACATTAGAAGTCTTTTCCAACCTTAATGATTCTACAGTATATGCAGGAGTATCTTCTTCTGCAACAAAACATTTACTGATCACCTGCATTAGATGACTTAGCTGAAGAAATCAGCCATTAGTTGCTATAAATGTCACATGTGTGTACCTAAACACTGCGCCATTTTATTTAAACATGAACACGTGCTCTCTGAACTAATTTCAATAATTATTCAAAGAAAGCTTCGTTCATGTAACCCTCTTACCCCCACCCCCTCCAAAAAAACCACCACCACCAAAGCTCTAGGTAGTGGAGGCATTTTTCTGTTGTTTTTACAGGACACCTACAACACAAATGTAGGTCAGAGCCCACCTTAAGAGGCCAGAGCACGGCTCAAGGAAAGGGGTTTCCAAGAGTCAGGATCGTATTGTATCTGACAACGTTGAGATAGAAACCCAGAACTTCCTCCCTCAGAGAAAGACCTATGGAACCTGACCTAGCCTTGCTGGTATTTCAATCAGAGCAGAACACCCGACTTACAAATCAAGGCAGACTTTACACCTCCCAACAACCCGCTAGTTAGAAATAATCCCAAGAATTGCTTCAAAACAACAAAACAGGTTTTATTCTGTGTGCAAGAAGTCCCCAGGCAGGGACCAAAGGCAATTTGAAGCACAGGGTGCCCACTGCCACCACCAGGCCCACCCTGACCACTCTCCTGGCCCAGCCAGCATCCATACAGCGCCGAGGCTGGGCGCACTGCTCCTACAGCAAGGCTATTTTGTGAGGGCTGCTCCAGAGTGAATTTTCATTACGTAAACTCACATCTGTAAACTCACAGCTGCGTAACGAGTAACTGGACTAAGCCTGTTTTTAAGCTTAAACACAAAACAAGTGCAAGATTTCTCCAACTAATCACTTGCCTTCTCACTAACTACAGCTTATCTTAATTGTTGTAGGGAGGGTACAGCACAATGGAGTTCAGGAATCTTTGAAACAGCTTTGCAGGCAGCTTCACGAAACAACAGAGCAGAAAACATCTTCCCAAAAAGACAAATAAAGATTAAAAGCTGCCACAGTCAATAGCAACACCAAACATCTTCCTGTGTCCCAGCAGGGAGCTCCTGCCGTGGTCAGGGACAGCCACAGAAGCGCCTATGTGCCCCTGGCTTGGGCAGACCACGACAAGCTCAACATAAAGGACACCTGGGAACACTTACATGCTGTGAACAAGCACCTCAAACTTCACCTCACAAGGGATGCAGCATCTACTATCTGCTGGTCATTATCTATCATCTTCAGCATCTATCATAGCTTGCTGGTAACATCACCGAGACATATTACTCTATGCAAAATATCTCATCTAACACAGCAAGCTTGGAGCACATTTAAAAAGTAGATGTCAACACCCCAGATGAGAGCAAGTCATTCTGAATTAAAGACCTACATTCACTACTACTGCATTAAGTGAAAGACTAGAAAATAAGCTTTTAAAAGAACTTTGACACCAACTCTTTCTTCTCCTCAGCTTGGTCAGTAAAGAAGACTGCATTTATTAATACATGTAAACTTATTGTAGGTTAGGCTCCTACAGCCTCCCCTGCCCAGAAAGCAAAATTCCACTGAACCCACAGGGGAAAGGGAAAACCTCCTGTGATTACTGATGAGAGTGGTATCACAGCAACTAAGTTACACACAAGTTACTCCACAGCAGTTTCAGATGTTTTCCTGACTAATAAATATTTATCTCAAGATCTGTGAGGAAAAAGCAAGTAAAAGAAAGCAGATAGACCTGGACTCAGCAACATCCTCCTGCCCATACTCACATGACATCAATGGGCAAAGCATCTCTTAGCAAAGGTTTTTTTTAAAAAAGTACTTTGCTTTTTGAAAAGAGATCAGAAACCCAGACTGTGAGCGGCAAGCTTCAGTCAGCGGAATACTGCAAGTTTATTTCTTTGCCTTTTACATCATTTACAAATTCTGTGCACCCTGTTCCATGCAAATCTGCACTTGGATTAAGTCATAACCAAAGCCCTTTCAGTATGAAAGCCACCCCCTGGCTCACACAGACATCTTGGGGACAGCACTGGTAAGGACAGCCAAGGTGATGGAGGGCCTCGCACCCTCCCAGCTGGCGCCAAGGGCAACGCCTCAGGCCCAGCACGGCTCTGCCCTCAGTGAGCTCTGCTGGGCAGAGGGCAGCAGCAGGAGCCCGGCAGCTCTGGGGCTGGGACAGGGCTGGGCCTTTAAACTTCGTAGCTTTCAAGAGGAAAGAAGAGAACCTCACACTGCACTTCAGTGATCATGCACGTCTGGAGAACCTCTTCAGAAGACTGCAGCTCCAGCAGTCACTGCAAACAATTCTGTATTTACACAACAGATACAGGAATAAAAGTGAACACGAGGCGAACAGCCTTCCAGAACTAAAACAGACTTCAGAAGACTCTCATACAATCCCAAGGAATCTTTATCAGTTCTGCATGTTAGCAAAGTTGGCATTTTTCAAGAGCAACAGATGCTACCAATCACCAGCTTCACAAATAAAGAAACACAGCTGCCTCAAAATGCAACGGGCCAACATTCAAACACCCCATACCAGAACAGGGAGCAATTGCATTTTGCTGCAGGATCACCTAGGGCCAAAAGAGATTAACAGCAGCGAGAAACCCAGCCCCAGTAGATCAGCATCCATCCTGCTAAATATTGGAAAGTTCAACTTTTAGCAAGAACTTCCAATATGCCCCTATGAAGCTACAGTATTATTCCTGCCATACAAAACAGCATTCAGAGAAAAGCTATGAACACTTGCACTCTTCCATAGGGGACAGAAGGAAAACCTACAGCAGTGGGGCTGCTTGAACTTGAGTGTACAAGGTACAGAGAATCATTTGTTTCAGAGCTGGTATACTACAGCACACCAAAAATCAACTGCTTCCACCTGTGAGTTTCTTTCAAGTATTTCTCCCTTCTTCCTTCTAATAACTATCTCATCTGAAACAACTATACCTCATTAGTCCTAAGGCTGCATTCACTTGCCATTGACAAAGGCACTGAAATGTTTAAACTGGGGAACATCATTGCCAGGTGAGCAACCATGTTCTTCTGTTCAGCTGTCTTCTAACAGTCAAGAACAGAAAGCAGAACAGGTGCCACAGTCCAGAAAGCAGCATGCAGTCAGAGTGATCTTACAGAAGGTTTCCTACATGAATTCCTACATGAACCATATACAACCAACAGCAGTGCTGTTTGCATGGTCATTTGGTACCACCAACTGAAACATTCACCTCTGGAGTCCCATCCCCACCATCTCTCAAACACTCCTGATTCCAGCACAGATCTGTCATGTTACACCATCACCCACCATACCAACACTCAAACAGAAGCCCCTAGGATAGCAGAAAACTATTCACCTCTGCAGCTGCAGTACAGTGCAAAGCTTTGATAAGCTTATGAACAGAGTGAAGACAGGGAAAGCCAATAATCAACAGGAACGCAACTCAAGTACTGCTTACTGGTATGCATTTTCAGAACACTTCCATTTTTCTTCTCAAATACACACCCAGGGCAACACAAAACAAGTTGGTAGCAAAGCTGCCTGTAGTGTCTGTTCCTCAGTTTTGCCCTTGTATTACAAACAAGGTCTTGGGAGCTCAGTTCCCCCAGTCATGTTTATCAGCAACAATTAGTACACTATACAAATAAGTGACTTAACTGAGCAGAGAAGTGTGTTGTGCGGGTCTGCATAACCAGCAGCTCAGCTGCTGCAGCAGCCATTCACAATTGCAGCCATTCATTAGCATTCCTGGAATACAGCCTGCCCAGCTCGAGCTGGTCAGATATCTCTGGAAGGCGATCGACACCCCGCTCCTTTTCCAGCACTCCCGTAATATCTTACCCCCAGAGTCTGCCAAGCATGTAGGAGGTTTGCCCAAGCTCTCTCAGTAACATTCTTTCAACACACAGACATATTTCTTTTCCCCCAAGGGAAAAAAAAAAAAAAAAAAAAAAACAACACAAAGCCAACTGAAATGTGACGCTTGTCAACTATGAATTTGGGCATTTGGACATGAAGGTGAAAGAACAACTGATGGACACCAACCCTGAAGCACAGCTACTGAAGGCCTGCCTGACTTGGATCCCACTTCTGCCTGCTTTCACAGTATTTGCCAGATAACAAACTCAAAGTGCACTGCAAGGCTCACAGCTGCCTCCCTGAGAACACTATTTCCCAGATTCTTGGACACTGCTGTTTACTCTGCTTATAGCCACATTTAGAGAGGAAAAATCAAGTCAAGTCACTCTGCAGATCTTTCATAATTAGTACAAGATGTATTTCTGATGTATTTCTTCTTAATATCTTAGCAAATTAATTGCATAAACTAAATAGCACAGCTCTGCTTCTTAAAAGAAGACTGAGATGTGTCCCAGGTACTTGTTTTTTCCCCTTCAGACCCCACTTCCCTTCCAACCACCTTGATAAGATTTCACAATTACCCAATTCTGCATCACTCAGTGGGTAACAGACTACCCAAAGCGGGAAATCAAAGGATTTTAGGCAAAATGCCTTGCAAAAAATTCAGTTCTACATCTTCGGATCGATAAGACAGAATAATTCTACCTTAGATACAGAGCAATTTTTAAAACAGACAGGAATAACACAAAGAACTTTTCTCAGATGAGAAGCTGCTTCTCCTAACTGACCTCTGCCCCTCACTGCAGTTCTCAGTTTGCTGCAAAGAAAGCCCCTCCTTGAACTAGCATTCCTTTAGTGGAGTCCCTCTTCAAATTCCAAATGCGGAGCGATTTACTAGATGAAGATACTCAGAGCTATATGGCGCTCCTTTGTGAATTTTAGAAGATGACCATAAGATTAATCCACGCAAATTCAGTTCCAAGTATGTAATGAATGCTTTAATACAGGAGAAGGTGTGAAAAGAACTGCAGACACCTGCCTACACACCAGTCCACCCTCCTGGCAGGTACACACTAGGGCTGAAAGGAAAAACACTTTCCACAAAATTTCTAGCTCTCACAACCACAGAGTAAATCCTCTAAACAAAGCCAAGTGCTCACTTCCTGAACCTGCAGGCAAAGCAGTGACTCACGGTGGGCCAACTCCCTTTGTGCCTTATTAGTGTTATCAGTGTCAACCCTCAGCCTATTAATGACACTTGAAGGTCTTCATTAACTATTTCACCGCTGATTTCAGTCCATAAAGCAACTGGGAACATGCCCATAGGAGTAATGGTGTGGTTTAAACATCTGGAAAGAAAAAAAAGACAAAAAGAGCAGACAAGCAATGGTTTTGCAATAAGGCCTTCTCAGCAAGTAAAGCAAATAAAGTAGTAAAGCAGCACCCAAAAAGCTGCTGGGTTTTCCTTTTCTCCTTGGTCTGAAACCAGTGGAAGTCAAGCTGCTTCCTGAGGGAAGAGTTTGAGAGAGGTGAGAAATAAGCTTTGAACTACATCTGCTACCTTGTGTGATGTGTAGGCATGTTCAGAGTGAGCTCTCCTTGCCTTCCAGCATCCCTAAAGAAAACTTCCAGGCCGGCAGAGCCTCCCTGCCACACAGCTCCACTCTGTGTCACTCCAGCAAACAGCGAGCCTTTATCTCCCAGCACAGAAGCACCCAACAGAGAAGCCTGCATTTCTCCAAAGATAACCACAAGTTGATTTCTCTGCTGCACATCACAGCACGGCATGTATAGCAAACACAGCACACAGCAGCTGTTCCTGTTCCTCGCTGCTGGCTCTTGTGGCCATGCTTCCAGAAGCACTTCCTTAGAAACTAGCACTGTATGAAACAATTCTGCAATTCTTCAAAACAAAAATACAAAAATAATTTTAAAAACAGCACTGCTCAGGATATGCTGTCAAAGGCCTGTTCCACTAGTGCCCACCAAGTGTCCCACCTGCTGGTGAGTTCTCCTTATCACGACATGAAGCGATGCATTTGGCACAGTCACGACTGTTACTATGAATTATAGAAACATCTGGGATTACAGGCTATGCAAAATGAACATCAGCCGTTAAAATCACTAAGATTATTTCCCTTTGTATATCAGGACATTAAAAAGTGACCAGTTTGAAATCAAACCTCCTCAGCACAAAGAAAAGTTGGTCAGCAACCTCCTGAAGGCAGGCACACTCAGCTGCATCCTGGCAGCTAGCTAAAGCTGTACTGCTTTCACTGGAGCACAGCTGCCCACAGCACCGCTTCTGCTTGTATGAACGCCTTAGCAGAGCTACTGCCCCAAAGCTGCAGCGAGCACAAGGCCTGCATCACCACAGACACAATTCTTAATGATTTGCTTGAGGTGCCTTCTCCATCCTATGCCCCACCCCCATATACGCAGCAGCTTTACTAAAAGCACTCCAAGAAACACTGAGGACATTATCTTACAGTCTGACATTCTTTCCAGGTGAGGGAAAGCCTATAGGACAGTTTAGCACATCAGAACTTCCCATAATGCTGTCATTCCTATCTCTAAAAACAGGAACAAGAATATCCCCACTCATGTTTTATTCCTCCAAATTGCAGTAAATCCAGCAAAAAATGGCAATGATATTAATTCAATACTCAAATGCTGCTTTCTCTGGAAGTTCTTCCTGAAAGGAGCAGTCAGCTCAGAGCCAGTGCCGCACTCAAGCGCAGTCTGCAAGGCCCGTGAGGACCAAAGAACTGGGTGCTCCCTCTCTCAGGTCCCTGGTGAGTTTGCTCACATTACGTGTTATACTGTAAAAATCCGTTCCTACTTTCCAACTAAGAAAGTGGTTGTTTGAGGTTGTACTTTTCCACTGTGTCGACATCCTCACCCAGAGAAGCAGCGTTAAGTGGTAGTCATTTCATTCAAAGATTATCGCTAGACCTTCCACTACTTTAGCACATCACATATACCCAGCTGCAAGCACTCTCCTTACTGACATGATACAAAATGAAAGTTTACCAGCAGGGTAAGAAAACAGGACAGTGCCAGCAGCATGCCATGTTCTCCAAGGCACCTCACCTGACAGCCCTAGGACAGCAACGCTCATCTTTAACAGGGCAATGCAGCGGTGGAGCGCTACTTTAACCCTGCTGTCATTTGCCTGTTTCACAGTAAGCTCAGAGGAAAGGAGTGAACAGACTTCCTCACACTGTGAAGATGTAGGAGGGGTGACTGTTCTCAGTCTGTCTTTGATTCAGAGATTACATTACTTGTGCACTAAGCAGCTTTACAGCCACTTTCTGCCAGCTTTCAAGAACAAGAAATACAAAGCAGTTTTTAGGCAAGCAGTAAATTGTACACTTCAAAGAAAACTCTACAATTTCAGTTAAGACATTGAAAATAAGAACTCTAAAAGCACTGACAACAAAGACCATTTTCTTAAGAAAAGGTATTTTTATAGTGTTTTAAAATAATTCATACCTGTCTTCATCGCCATCAACAGGAATAGATATGCCAAACACAGAGCTGGCAAGACTGTTCATGGGAGTACTTGCAGGTAACTGAAGAGGATTTGCTAGAGTGTCTGCAACAGGAGGCTTCACAAGAGGTTTAATTTCAGCTGTAAGAGAAAGTGGTGGCTGAGGTAGGGGTTCCGATTTTCTTCTAGTATCATCAATCTGGCCTACTACAGATTGAGCAGGAGCCTGAAACTGTCCGAGGTTCGACTGTGACAGATTTGTAGGTACATTAGGTGCACCTTGTATCAAGGAGTGCCCGACATGCTGCTGCTGCTGCTGGACAACACCGGTACTTCTGCTGACAGAAGTGTGGCTAGGCAGCTGTGACTGAACCAGAGTAACAGGGACGTTTGGCATAGTAACAGAAGTGGTAGACACACTAGGCACACTCGTACCGGGCACAACTGCAGGCACGTTCTGAACTCCAGAAACCACGGCATGGGGAGCACCAGGCATTCCAGACACTTGACTGCTTCCACTCATTTGATGCTGAGTCACAGATTTCTGTTGCACAACCCCTGCATGCCCAATTCCTTGCTGCACCACACCTCCTGGCTGCTGGACAGCAGTCTGACCAGCCTGCGTCTGGCCACTTTGCATAATTCCTGATCCCTGTGCAACTGCTTCACCTGGCTGCGCTGGCACCCCCATCACCGGTGCTCCCCCAGGTGAAGGGCTCAGGCCAGCCACCTGTCCCACAGGCAGGTTGGAGGCCGCCGTACTTGGAACAGAGCCTGCAGGAGCCTGCTGAATAGCTCCTTGCGGCTGCATAATTGTCATGTGCTGCATGTATTCAGACTGACCAGAAGGTTGCGTTGGCAGTAGGTGCACCGGTGGAATCTGGGATTGAGAATAAGTAAATTGTTGAGGCTGAGTCACTGGTACGCTCGCTTGCTGCGCCTGCTGCTGTGCCGCAGGAATGCTTGGCTGGCCCATCGTTACATTTGGAGGTGCTATGCCTTTTCCATTGGGTCCAACCTGCGCAACGCTCTGCGTATTTACCTGTGGCTGTGATTGCTGTGGCACCATTATCTGCTGATTTGCTACCGAAGCTCCAGAAAACATAGACTGAGCAGTACTTTGAGGCATGGCCCCACCTATGGGTTGTTGCGACTGCTGTTGTTGCCCAATGACAAAATTAGGTTGCTGTAGAGAGGCCTGGTTTGTCTTCTCTGTCTGGAGCAGCTGTGACACAGCAGGAAGGGAACTGTCAGCTATGGAATCAGGGCCATGTGCCGACGCTGGCACAGCTGAGACGACAACAGAACCCCCTGTGGCACCGAGCCCACTGTCCCTCTCTTGAGCAGCCTGCTCAAAGGTGCTGCTGTGCCTAATGCAATCTCCAGTCCTGCCCAAGACAGTACTGCCATCAGAGTCCCGGTCATAATACTCCATACAAGTCCATCGTCCTCGCCTGTAGGGTTCCCCAGTTCCGTGATCCAGCTTGATCACCCTGAAACGTGAGCTGCATGCAGCAGCCACTGTCTGAGCCATTGTCCCAGGCGCAGCAGGCGCAGAAGGCCCCGAGGGGGGCAAGGCAGGTTGAGCACCGGTGGCAGCACCGGCAGCTGGCAGGGGCACGGCAGAGCTCTTGGGCACGGCCCCCCCATTTGGGACCACTGCTGGTGGCACAGCAGCTCCCCCACCAGCAGCTGCAGCCAGCTGCCCATCCAGGAGGAGGTTGGGAGAGACACTGCTGGGAGTTTCAGCCTCACCCACGTTGTTGAGAGTTTCTTCAGAGGAGCTCCGCTCACAGACATCCTCGGGGCCATAGTCGGTGGCTCGGGAAACATCAAAGATTTCAGAAGACACATCCTCGGTGCGGGACTCATCCGGGTCATCCAGGCTCTCCGTGTCCTCGGTAATGCTGCTGGCCACCTGCGCCGTGGTCACGCTGGTGATCTGGAAGCAGCTCTTCTTCTTGGCCGGCATCTTGGACATGCTTCCCCCGCTCGGAGGGGCCGGGCCGGCCAGGTCGGGGGAGCGCGGCCCACCACGGGCTGTCAGGGCGCGCGGGCCGACTCCCGGCCGCTACCGTACATCCTCCGGCGGCTTCCTGCGGCGGGCGGCGGGCCGCGGCGCTCCTCCCCTTCCTCCCGGCCCGCAGCCCTCCTCCCGCCGCCGGGACGCGGCTCTCCTCCCCGCCGCGGCCCTGCTCCGAGCGCGCCGCGTGGCTTCCTGCCGGCCGAGAGGGGGAGGGGGCGGCCGCAGACGCGAAGCCGCGGCCCGCCCCGCGCGAGGGGCCCCGCGGCGGCCGGGCGAGGCCCAGGCGGCCCCGCGTCCCCCCGCCCTGCTCCGCGCTCTACCTGGAGACCAGCGCCAGACGCATCTCGCTCGGAACCGGCCCGCAGGCGAGCCCCGGGCGGAGGGCCGGCTCGGCGGAGGCGAAGGAGGAAGGACGAGCGAGGCCGGCCCCTCCGCGACGGGCGGACGCAGCCGTCCCGTCACTCCGCAGCGGCACCGGCAGGCGCGAGCTCCGTCTGTGCCCCGCTCGCCCAAGATGGGGCTCAAGTTCTGCCGCGCTGCATGCCGGGAGGGCACCCCGCCCCCCCACGCTCGCCGCGATGACGTCACGCGCAGCCCGGGCATTCGTTCCGGGAGGGAGGGCGGAGGGGGCGGGGGAAGGAGGGGGGGGGCCGCAGGTCGCGGACGGGGCGGGCGGCGCCCCCTAACGGCGTGGAGGTCCATCTGTCCCTTCCGTGCTATTTTCCAGAGTGGTGCCTTCTCCAGCTTCAGCGGAGGTTAACTGCCACTGCACCAGCAATCCAAGAACCCACTGGTGTTACAAGAGTTCGCACGCGCCTGGCTGAGCCCGGTGCGTTTGTTAGGCTCAGGTGTGCAGATGGCCTCAGCCCGGGGCGGATGCATTCCCCCTGTTTGTTTTGAGGTCCTCATCACCTCTGAGCCCCAGCAAGGAAATGCAGGGAAGGTGTTCAGATTGCTGTCCACGTGTACTGTTGGCGTGCTCTGATCACACACACAGTGTCGCAGGACTTTGTGAACGGACCTCTGGAACCTCCCAGCAGTTTCCTACAGCAGCAGCACAGCAACGTGTCCCGGTGGGTTTGGACATCTCCACAGAACGAGACTCCACACCTCCCCGGTCAGCTTGTGCCAGGACTCTGCCACCCAACAGCCCTATATTTCAGGACCTCACAACCTCTGCCCATGAACGTTCGGTTTCATGTTTCATCCCATCGCACCTCCTCACTCCTCTGGGAGGAGTTCTGCCCACCCAGGTCTCCATTTCTTTGCATGTTGCCATTGCTTTCACCACCTGGTGAGGCAGCCCTGGTACCACTGTGCAGGCAGCTGGCAGCGTCACTTGACCAAATGTAGGAGAATAGCCAGAGGTTTTCCTCCATTAGCCTCAGATCCACTTTTCACAGTCTGTGACCTTGCAGATAATGAACCCACATTTTCAGCATCCTCTGTGCAGAGGACCATCCCTGTACCACAGACTCTTACAAGCCTCAGGGTCTGCCCTTCTGCAAAGCACTCTGTGTGGCACTGCCTCACAGCTTCTGTACAGCACCCCAGGTCTCCCTGTCTGCCTGCATACAATGTGCCAGGACTGTTTTCTTCTCTGCTTAACACTTTCTCTCCTGCCTAGCTTTCTTTGTGTTACTATGAACCTCATTCTGCATTCCGTTTCAATTTGTACTTGATCATCCCTCATTATTTCCTGCCTTCATATCCTTCCAAACCCACCTTCTAGAATTTCTTTGTTCTGCATATGTTAGAAGATGATGGGCTGACAGTGCTGTAGCCTTTTTCCTCCTTGCTGATTTTGAATTCCTATCTGAGCTCCATTTCTAATTCTTGGCTCTCCTTCTGATAGAAAGGAGCTTTTACTCCTGGTGATGTGTTCTGCCAGGCAACACCTTCTGGAACAGCTTCCACCAGGTTCCCACTGGAGAATAAAGCATATTCTTTATCTTCTGCTTGCTGCCATCTGTTTCACTTCCTCTAGCCCTCTGATTGAGTCTGCATTCTTAGGACTCATCTTTCCTATTAAACTCTGGATTTGAAGAGGAAAAAGACAATTCCCCAAACTTCCCAAACAATTCCTCCCAACTGAGTTCCCTCCAACATACATTCCTTTGTTTTCTGCACCTTCTTTACAGTATGATTTCACATACACCAACATTAGAAAGAAAAGGTAATGCACAAAGTACAGTATATTTTAAAATGCGGAATATCATCTCAATACCAAATTATAATGTTTAAATGTTAATTTTCAGCATAAGAAACACGTTATGTCCATGAGAGTGTATTTTTGACATGGTGTCAAACCTTAATGGGTGTCAGACCTTAACCTTGCCATTAGTGCAGGAACTGTTGCTCCTTGCTCTGCAAGCCAACCAGGTATCATTTGACACAGGAAAGGAACTCTGTATTGGAGGAGTCCACTCTGTGAACTGTGTATATATGAATGTTCTAATGTAACCTGAAGTGTAATGAGGACTGGCCAATTTGGATGACATTTTGCATGGTCTGGCAAAGGAGAAAGAGAGATTAATAAGGGGTAAAATAGGCAAGGGATGAGGAACAGAATGAGCAAGATAAACTGATTGACTAACAAAACAGAGAGGTTTCTGAAAAGTCAAACATAAAAATTGCTACAGCCCATGTCCAGGTTGGCCAAGATACACACAACGGCCTTGGCAGCATTACACTGATAATATTTTTGCAAGGTGGAATTATTGCTGAACAGTATTTTAGTGTATTGGGCACAAACATACTGATGTTTTTATTAAGTGTCAAGCATGTATTTGTTCCTCTTTTGCCTGCAAGAAAAACATCTGCTGCTGTTCATTAAAAGAAATTCCCACATGATTTCTATTTGTGTTTATGTGAGTGTCAACTGTACACAACTGTAATATTTTCTGCATGTGTGTGCGATGTTCCTGCTGTGCTGAGGTCTGCCAGGGGTGGGTTTAACAGGCAACGGGGAGGGCAGCACAGCCAGGGTCAGTGTCCCTGTGCTGGATCACAGGTTTGTGTAGTTCTTCACAGTCTGCATCCACTTCTACCATGAAACATCTCACTGAGACCATCACCTCGGCAGCAATGAGAAGGCTAATGGTATATAATATAATGTAATATAGTACGATATAACACAACACAGCACAACACAACACAATATACCGTACCATACCATACCATACTTTGGGGGCTGAAGGTAGATTTACATCTGTTGCCATTTAAGGATCACGTACCTGTCATGCAAAAGGCACACGTCCTTCACACAACTCAGCAGTGCTATCGTAGATAACAGAAGACCAAACCTCAAGTTCCTCTGCCATGGAGTCAGACACTGACCACTGGTATGCACTCGATACAAATTGCGCTAGAACGTTCTTCTTGTTCACACGATTCTAAATGGGAAAAAGGCAGCCCGTCTCCCTGACCACAGCGGGAGGCTGTGCATCATCCAGGCAGTTACACAAGTTGTTTGCTGGAAACCCTAAGAACTCAGAGAGGCCACACAGACATTCACACTCTCAGGTCTGTGCATGAGTGTGTGAAAACAAATAAATATGTTCGTAGGTGTACATGTGAACTTAGATTTTTGAAGATCCCCGGTGATAACATTAAAATACAATACTCTTAGAAGAAAGCTATAGGAATTACCAAAGGGAGTCAGACAATTTATTGGTATACAGAGTTCACGAATTAAAATTTCTTAGCCTTTAATAACACTGGGTGATCACTGTTGAAGATTACTTGGGAAGCAGTGTGACCTAATAAATAGGGCATCTGCACAAGTAATGAAGCACTGGTTTTGTTGTAGTCAGCAGAAAAAGTTCAGGGGCCCATTTTTGAACTTCAGCCTTACACCTGGGTTGGTGTTTTCCTGCAGTACAACTTTCACTATTTTAAGGGCGCACTCCATTTCACCCAGTTCCTTATCCAGATCCTTAGTTAGCATCTTAAACTTAAGAACATCAGAAAATCCTTTTTTCACTGTAAACTGTGTTTTACAATTCATTAAGTAGTGTTAGACTGTAAGACATACTTCCAAATTCTTGCTTTTAAAACTCATCTTAATTATCACAAACAATCTCAAATGTGCTGAGATGCAACCGTAATTTGGATTTCAACTCCTTTTGAATTTCACCTGTAATACATTGACTGCAAGGCCTGGATGACAAATTCCAGGTTACAGTCTGCCAGAGGGAAGAAGGGTGCAGGAAAGGGCAAATGAATTACCTGAATGTCTAAGTAGGGTTTTTGCATTTATAAAGGCCACTAACTATAAAGAGAACCAGTGAACAGTAGTTGCAGTATTTAGCTTCAGGCTCTTTTTAAAGTCTCATGTGACAAAAATCATGGAAATTTCCTTTTTCCTGACCCATACAAAATTATTCTTTTTTTTTTTTTTTTTTTGTCCTTGCAGTGTTAATTGGAAACAGTAAGCACTAAATACAACAACCAATAAAACAAAAGACTCTGACCAACTACAGAGAGCAGATGGAGGCCTCTGCACACATGGAAACACGTTTCAATTGCAAATGGAAATGAATAAATGTTATGAAACCTCATCAGTTGTTAGCACAATTCCGACTCCTTTCAAGTCAATCACAAAACCAGTGAATGTCAATGAGAGCTGTGTTTTACTTAAATAAATCATGTCAAAAACTGACACGAATATTTGCACAGATTAGCAGCCAGGTACATTTACTTTTTCCATCCTGCCTGCTGCACATGATGTGCTGGCTGGGAGCTGGCTGGGGAAGGGCTTTTCCTCTGTTCAGTTCAGTGCCAAAGAGCACTGCACACACCTGAAGCATTGTGTAAATAATTAAGGCAAATTACAGCATAATCTGGAACAGTAGCCCAAAAAGAGCTGTTTCATGGGAGAATGTGGGTTTTTTTGTTAATAGGAAGCTATTTTCAATTACTCCTGGGCTGCGAAAGCCCCTGTGAGGTTTTCCTCTGTTTGATTTGGCTGCTCTCATTTACACTGTTGTTCTCAACCTTGCTTTTTGCTGTGTTTTGAATCATTTGAGGTTTTGAGGTAGAAAGTCGAAATTGAATCCAATCAGTAAACCAAGTTTGGAAGCGCAGCGTGCCGTTGATGCTAAAAGCCATCTAATTTGAAGTGATTAGGAGGCAGTTCCCAGGCACTGGGACACTTTCAGAGAAGGCAACATCTGTTTCTCAGTTGTTTCTGCTGTATTCCTGGTTTTACTGACTCCTAAGACAGAACTTCCTTCAGGATCTATGGTAATAAGCAACCATAAATATATGGCCAAGCAACCACGTATTTCAGCACATCTCTGTCATACACAACACGCTCAACATCCAGAACTAAAATAAAATTGCTCTCTATTCCACAGTTTCATGGAAGGGGATTATGGCACTGCACCTGCTCAGCAGAGGTGAACGCCCCATCATCCCACATCTCCTCCTGCTGTAACTTACAAAATCTATGGAGGTATCCTTATGCAGCTGAGACTGCAATCATTTTCTCTTTCGGTCTTTATTATCTGACCTGATAATGGCAGAAACTTTCTTCTCAAGTTTTCAAGACCGATGTTGATGGTTGTATATAGAGCAGATCTGGTTTTGGTATTTAGTTTAAAAGACAGTAACTAAATCCTGGCCTTGTGATAAATAAATTGGGTTGGTATGTCTTCTCTTTCTCTGTCAGTTTGTGAATCATGGTTATTTACTTAACACATTGTAATACAGTGAAATTTAAAGAAACAGAAAACTTCTTCAATATGATGTATAAGTAGATTACAGCATTTTCAGCATTCCAGTCTAATGACCAAGTGGAATCTGGATCAGGTTTCATTTAACCTAATTAAAAGCGCAATGTGGATGGCTTTCTGGAGTTCAGCAGCACATTCCCTCATACATTTCAAATCCATTTTGAGTAAAGATGCCCATTTTTACCACTCGAGTAGTTCGATAAATTCTTTGATAACTTTGTATGCCTTTTTAATCTTTCCGTCTGGCAAAAAGGTACCTATTATCCTTCACTAAAAGCACAAATAATGGCTGGGCATTGTTTTTTTCATTAACACTGGGTGTTATCTAAGAAAAAAAGATGTACACAGGTTGCAAACAGCCGGTCAGAGGCTTTAAATATCCCATGGCACGACTTGATCTATAGTCGTAGATCAGTTGGCAGTACTGAGATCCTACAGGGCACGTCTTCATGCAGTGCTTGTAGCACAGGAGTAAGGAAGTGTGGAGTAGAAAGTTTGTCTTCCTAAGGTGAGAGAGATGTTACAGAGTGGACATTAAAGCAGTTGCAACTCTACAATAAATGGAGACAGCCTATTTAAATGAATTCCCCAGGAAGCCCCAGTTGCTTGGTGTGCTGGTATCTGTGCTCTGGATCTCAAGCTGAGACAACACTCAGCTGAAATAGAGGAGATACGCAGGTTCAAAGGTGGATCAGTACGTGTGCCCCTCACATTTCACTTAAACACACACAATGCCTTTTCTTCCCCTTTTTCTTTGGTAAGCACACATTCAAGAGCAAAGATTACAGCTAGATAAATAAAGGTGCGTGGGAACTTCTACATATTTAGGTTCTGAGTAATTTTTGACAGATGTATTGCTGCCATGTCATATGGGACACTGATTAGCCACAATTGGTTCTCTGGCCCTTTTTTTTTTTTTTTTTTTTTTTTTTTTTGCATAAACATGCTACACAAAACCTACATTCTGCACCAACTTAAACTTTTTATGAAAGTCAGAGTACCTTTTTTGTACTGTAGTGGATTGATGGATTATCTGACTGACTCTGGATGGAAGCTGTATCCAAAACACGAGGCTTCTGTAATCATAGAATCATCTGAGTTGGAAGAGACACCTAAAGATCATCCAGTTCAACTCCTCTGCAGTGATAGGGGACACCACTGCTCCATCAGGTGCTCAGAGCCCCATCCAGGCTGTCTTGGCTGTCTGCAGGGATGGGACAACCACTCCCCTCTGAGCAACCTGTGCCAGTGCCCCACCACCCATTTGTTAAAAACCTCTTCCTTATATCCAGCCTAAATCTCTCCTTCTTCAGTTTGAAACCATTTCCCCTTGTCCTGTCACAACACATCCTGTTAATGAGTCTGTCCCCTTTGTCTTACAGCTCCTTTAGGTACTGACAGGCTGCTCTCAGGTGTCCCCAGCGCCTTCCCCTCTCCATTCTGCACAGCCCCAGCTCTCAGCCTGTCCCCAGGGCAGGAGAGGTGTTCCATCCCTGACATCATTTTTGTGGCCCTCCTCCAGACACACTCTAACAGCTCTGTGTCTCTCTTGCCCTGAGGTCTCCACATCTGGATGAAGTGCTCCAGGTGAGGCCCCACAGCACAGAGCAGAGGGCAGGATCACCTCCTTGACCTGCTGGCCATGCTCCCTGTGATGCAGTCCAATACTTCTGCGCCGAGCTCCCGCTTTTCTCATCAGACAGTAGAGTTGCCACAGAAGCCTATGAGTTTACACTTTCTGCAAGCTAATCTAAGCACACGTTTTGAAAGCTAATGCCATCAGATGCTAAAATGATGTGACGGGTTCTAATGACTTCATCCTGTAGAACGTGTAAGGCGTATTGCATCTCTCCATGAATCATAGAGTTTCACGCAAGTAGGAACCCTCTAACCCTGTCTGTGATCTGTAAATTGTTAGACAATACCTTTCAAAATCATCTTGCAGAAATACAAGAATGAAAAACCACACCCTCACTGTCTCCACTGACCCCCAGCCCAACTCAGGGGAGCTCCACTGGGCAGCAGTTACGAGTACTTGCCCACTTGGCTGTCAAAGAAAAAGCTTTATAATAGAGTGCTGGTGGTAGGAGCATGACTGCAAGACAATCCTTCATCTGCTTTTGAAGTCAGATTTACACGGAATATCACATACTAACTCAAGTCTTTCAGACATTTACCAGTGCAGAGCAGGAGGTGGGAACACACGGCAAAGTAACATTCTGCTCTGCAAGAATCTCTCCAGACAGCGTGCTGATTCAAATAATAATGAAAAGTTTTAATGATTAAAGAGATCAGAATCTGATACCACATCTGGGTGTGTGCGAGGAGTAGTGATGAGCATTCTATGGTTTTTCCCACAGATGACACAGAACCTGAATTACGAGCTCACATCACATCTCTTATAATGTGTAAACTTGCAACCACTTATCCTCAGCCTTTTTCATGCTGTGTTGCAAAGAGAAAGTTCCAGAACATCATGGAAGGCATGGACGTTAATGATGTGTTAGAACTGTAAGCTTATGTTCAAAAGTTCTAAAACAACAATAGAATAATGTAGCAGCATTTGCCTTCATATCTTATATTTGAGTTTCTTAAAAATTTAAAATAGTGCTTTGTATGGGTGCTTAAAAAAACCCACCAGAGGCAAAGAAATTTGATGTCAATGGTACTTCCAAATTCACTGAATACAGCTAACATCATTTTTTGCTCTTGACTGAATTGATATCCGTCTGGAACAACTGCACTATCACATGGAAGTCATAGAGACTGTGTACATTCTGACTGCAAAACCTGACTTCTGTAACACAAAGGACCTGGGAAGTCCCCAGTGGATAACTATGAAAATTACAGAATCTGCATAATCAGTTGCTTCAATTTCCTACCTTTACATTTTCCTCATGAGTTTACTTAACCCTATGCCAAATACCCACCAAAGATGTGATAACCTCCAAAAAGGCCTAAGAAAGGAAATATCATAAAATATCATGGCTGTATATTTGTATTTTATTCCCTTCAATGGCTTCCTGAAGCTCACAATGTCTACCAAAACACACACTTCTATATGCAGAGCATCAGTTCTCCATAAATACAATTCTCCTTCTTTTGAATTCGTATGAGCTTTTGCAGACTGAGTTTCAGTCCCTGGAGTGCCATGATAGTGCCAGCATTCTCTCTTCTTCGAAGCATCTGAAGTCCTCTTTTAGTCATATAAAAGTTTCTTAAAACCCCTGAAGAGTGAATTAATGCCTCCTTCAGTGCCCCAATTTGCTGAAACAGCAAATGGCAGTAAGAAGTGGCTCGGGCCCTCATATCCGGGGGGTTACGAGCAGTGCCAGGAATAGGGAAATGTCTTCTAATCTTTGTATGGATGCTAATGCGCTTAATGGCATCAACCAAATTTCTTAATCTCATTACATCATAGTTACTCCATTTTTTAAATAAGGTTGATGAATATCCAGCATTGTTCATCATCTTGAGATCTGCAGCTATAGAATAGCAATGTAGGCAGACTGGGGATGACAGATGATCCAAATGGAGTTCTGAGATCCTGGCCTACGGCAAAAACGTAGGTAGCCAGGATGGCATACTCAGTACCAAAGCAGTTGCTAAGTAAGCAATGTAGATTATGAAATAACTGATACTTAATTAAAAATGGTGTTAAGATTTATGAACTCCACCAAAAGACCTCTCTAGAGATTTCCTCAGCTTCTGGTCTGGAAAGCATTTTAAATTTATCATTATCATCACCATAATTATTTTCACAATTCCAATTTCCAGAGCCCTATTCAGGATTTATGTATTGAAAAGAATAAATATATTATCTAGGTAGGTCTTCAGAATCGACTTCTTCATGTTGGTTACCCAACATGTGTGCTCACGTTAGGGGTGTTAGGGCCTGGTGTACTGATTCTGGGTACTGATTAGATTGGCTTTTCATTGTGCTCACAGAACAGCATTTTATTAAAGCTTTTTGTCATGACATGAGACTCACTGTATTCATGGATAAGGCTTACTCACGGGAGTGCGACTTATGGGGCTGGGCCCAAAGCTAGCCAGGACACTGGGGTGATGTAGCTCTGGAAAGATGCAGGACACTATCATTGAGCATGGAAAATAGGTCCTAAACATAGCAGCAGCAGCCTATTTGAAGACAATCCTTCTGCAATGAAACGTGATCTAGATTGATGTCAGGGGAGTATTTGCTATTCATCGACACTAACATCAACTCACAGCTGGTATTCTTGAGGAGGATCAGGAGTTTCTGTATTAAACTGGAGGAGAATGGATGCATTCCTGTTTCCAGGTCTTCAAACACTGTGGCTGGGGGCCATGTTGCATGCCCTCCTGTCTGCTGCCACTCCTGCCCCAGCAGACCCACACGGTGCAGTGGTGGCTTTGCAGGTGCTTCCCTCAGAGCAGTGTCTCCAGTACCTACCGCACTGCGGCTGCCCTGCAGCTCACCACGCAGATGAGCTCCGTCAGCAGCAGCAGGCCAGGTTGCTGCCGGCAGAGCTGGGTGCTCCTGGCCAGGCCTGGGGCATCTGCAGGGCTCTTTCTGCCTGGACAAACCTTTGCAAGGTTTGCAAGACGAAGCGTGGGCTTCTGTGTATGCCTATTGTGAATTAAACACAGAGGTACGCTTTGCCCACATCAACTTCAAGTAATTCCTCTCTTTAATGAAAGCCTCTGTATGATACAGCATTTGTGTCTTTAACCTGACACTTGCCTTTGTAAACACACCTTTTTTTTCGCATGGAGATGTATTGTCAAAATTGTCCACTTCCATCTAGGAAAATACAAATCCCATTAGAATGATATTCATTTTACGTGCACATACTTACACCTTGAACCATATCAAATGTATTTGCCTTACAGCTACATAGTGAACTTCTCATCCAAAGCTCAATTATTTTCAATTCGACTGACGAATTGAGTGTACTGACTTCAAGGTCACAGAGCATGTTGGTTGGATGGCTAAAATTCTGCAGAAAGGGGTTTGTGTATTTATAAGGATAACAGCAATATTCAGAGTGACATCAGAAGGGTAATAAAAATAATCAGAAGAGTTTAGTGAAGGAATTAATACATTACCACATAGAATAACAAATGAGAATCCCACCCGATTCTTCTGTGGGGATTTACAGCTGCCTTCCACTGTGCTGCTCCCATCTCCCTCTGCGGTCCTCAGGGCTGCACATTCTGAAGTTCCACCTCTTTTCCAGCTGGACAGCAGGCACGAAAGAAATGTGGTCACCAAGCTCTGATAAATAAGGCACAGTGTTACTAAGGAGCACAAATGACTGTGGTAAAAGTGTAGTGAAGAGCAGGGATTTAAGGATTTTTGGGTGGTGCATGCTATGAACTCAGCTGTTTCATGCTGTGGAAAAACCAGAGTGACTGTTCTGCATTCTTACCTGCAGGTTGCTTGTGCTTGCCCATTCCTGGCTGCTTGTTTTCCAGCAGAGCAGACAAGCCCACAGTCCCGTCCTGCCTGTCCCAGCAGCAGCGTGTCGTCAGGCCTTGTGGTAACTCTGCAATGTGGAGAAACTGGCATGAGGGTGAGATCACACTGGTTCTGTTTTCTAACGTGAAGGAATGTAACCTCAATGACCTCATACATACGCAGGGGTTGGCAGATGTTCTTATTTGTTCCACTTGGAAATGGAGCATTGCGCTTCGCCCTTACGCTGCCTCACGCGGTGCAGACGTTGGCAATGAGCGGTCACAGAAGATACCACCATTGCACCAAGAGTAAAAGCTCTTTGGGTGAGCTGACCTTGGCCCAAGGGTTGGCCCAAGGGTGGCCAAAGGCCCTCACTCCCTGCTCAGGGCCATGAGAACGTGTGCATCTATGTATGAGCAGTATGTGGCTGAATGAGCTGTATGTACATAGACAGTAATTGCTGTTGCAACCTAGAACAGTGAGAAGCTGGCATTAACTTTAATCATATATCCTTTCTGCCACAAAACTGGGTGCTCGGGAAGCGTCAGCCAGGCTTGAAAGGCAGAAGTGGCTCAGCTTGTATAAGTGCAGTAGTCTGCACTAGTGGAGCAGGGTGCTGGGGTTCTTGCATGCTCAAAGAATACCTTCAGCAGAACGTAGGGTAGGAGCATTCAGGTGCAGAATCTTTGAAGGTAAACACCTATCCTGTGTAAGAAGATTATGTCTCTCTAGTCATCCTATTAATTAACATCATTAATTATACTAATTCAAATACCTAATGTCCCACCAAGAATGTGACAGAGAGAGCTCCCTTCTGCTGGTGCACAGAGGGTGCTGCAGATGGCATGGAGCCAGGCGCTGCGTGGGCAGGTCACTTGTGCTGCACCGCTCCTGCATGAGCGAGCCACGGTGCCTCAGTGCCTGGGCTGCTGTGCAGGAGAGCTGTGCACCCCTGGCAGCTGAGCAGCACCCTGCTCCACTCGGGCTCTGACTCAGCGCAAGCAGCGGTGTGCTGACAGCGTGCCCCCGCTCCATGTCTGAACTTATTCCAGTTAAAACAGTATCTTACTCTGGATTTTCTTTAAATCAGTTTCCTCCCTCTGGTGAGGCTGGATAAAAAGCTCTCTCAGCAAACAAGCAAACAGAAAGTGTCAACACATCGTGTTTAAATAGAAATCTTTCACTGGCATTACTTAAGCCACAGTAAATAAAATAACCTGTTACAGAAAAACAAAATTTATAAAAATATTTGGGTGCAGCTCCAGGGAAGAAAAAGTTGTTTCTGCTCCAACAGCTCTTGTGTGTTTCCATAAGAACCACTTCACCGACCCAGTTCTGTCTGCAGAGACTGAGAAAGTACGGGGGGCAGAGCAGAGGTAATTCGATGTTTAAGGAGAAACTCCACTGAGTGTAATTCAGAAAGTGCACAGCACGGTGAGGCTCATCCATTACAACTGTGGATTATTATCTCACTCTGAATCATCCTCTTAAACCAAATCATTTTATTTTCCAATGCCTTTAAATCATAAGGAAGCACATACTGAAAATCCAGTGAGAAAACACTGTGAAGTCAATTTGTTCGTGTGCTGTGGATTCACAAGGGATACTTGTGTATCTCCACAGAACATGCTTGTGCTGTGAACTATTTGAGCTGACTTTGAATTCAGCAGCCAAACTTTGTTTGTCTGCTGGTCTGGTGGTGCAGATCCGTACCGGGCTGCAGCAGTGAGAAAAAGCTGTTCTCTGTTCCCATGTTTG
Source organism: Lagopus leucura (assembly GCF_019238085.1). Lineage (NCBI taxonomy): Eukaryota > Metazoa > Chordata > Aves > Galliformes > Phasianidae > Lagopus > Lagopus leucura. The sequence goes on along the minus strand of NW_024962280.1, from coordinate 200,863 downwards.
ACATTTTCAGAGCCTTCCAGCAACGTGGAATATCCTGACAAACGAAGGTTACTTTGAAAGGTACTGTGGAAAGCAGTCAGTGAAAAAATGGCCAGAGAAGATTAAACCGTGTAAAATAAACAAAATCCGAGCATCTTTGAACTATTCTTGTAAGACCCAATCATTGCCCCTTCATCAAGTTTATTTCAAAGAATTCATAGATTCATTATATACAGTAAATTTGTATATATAGCAAAATTCAGAAATAGGTGACTTGCAAAAATAACCTTTCTTCTTTAAGAATGAATAGCTGAGGGTTCTTACACCACATCATATGTTCACATGAGCAGAGTTATTGACTCCAGCAAGGACAGCTCTGGGACCAGAGGGATGCAAACTCAGGTCCAATTTTTGTTTGCTTATTCAAGCACAGATCCTTCTTAGAAGAGGAAGAAAAAGGCTCTGTATTCCTGCAAAACTTGTGGCATTGCGTCTGTGCCCGTGACGAGGGCAGGGCTTTAGCAGCCGCCTGCTCCTCCCAGCCTTCGCAGGGCTGCTCCCACCTCAGCCCCGGGGCAGCTGTGCAGGGCTCTGCGCCCTCAGCTCCCACCAGCACAGCACAAAGGCCGATGGGTTTGGGAAGGTGGGAATGAGCCCTCCTGCTTAGAAAGAGAGGAGAAGAATCTGGGGGCAAACAAAAAGCTTTTGGTCAGGTTCCCACTGCAGCTACTTGAGATGCGTAACATCGAATTAACTAGGGAAATACGGCAGAGCCTGATAAAAATGAGAGTCTTAATCTATGGGCTCTTCTCAGCTGTCAGAATTTGGCAGACTTAGTGACAGGGCAGAGAAATGATGCGTGCTCTGCTAAACTCCTGCATGCATGCCTTGCAGGTAATAAAATGGTTTAAAAACATGCACTAAGTCATCTGCACAAATCTTTCACGTAGGTCCTGACGCAGAGATCTGTATTTCGATTATAGATTTCCCCAAGAGAGACGATCTAATTCTCTAAAACAAATCAAGTCTGACAAAAATGATCCATTTTTGCACAAAAAGTTATCACAATTCTGTGAATTAAAAGAAGGGCGACGTCCCCCGGGTGGAAATGCAAAATGCACAACTGTAAGCTCTAGTGAGTTGTGGTGGTGCTGTTCTAAAGTAGCCAGATCAATAGTTTATTTTGTAATCGCTAGAAAATACTGCTTAACCCGTTTTTTTTTGGCACTGTTGGTTTGTTTCGCAGTGACAGAGATTTCCATAGGTAAAAAAAAAAAAGTGCTTCACATCTTGAAATCTCATACTGGAAATCTCACAGTGCAGAGGCCATGTCCTCAGTCTCCCATTATGGCCAACTACCAGGGAGCAACATCACAATGATGGCAGCCACCAGCGAAAGCTCCTCAGTCCCTTCACCGACTGCAGGTCTGGCAACAGAGGTTTCTCTGTGGTCTTTCCTTTGGTGAGCACCCCGCCGTTTGGCAGAGCTCCCTTTAACAGAGGCTGCGCCATTCCTGTGACACCCTGGTGCCCTGTACCAGACGGTGCTTTCATCTGGCTGCACCAGCACTCCTGGTGTGACTGCCAGCTCACAGCCACCGCATTACCAGGGCACGTTCCCATGTTCCTGTTTTGTCCGGGGGAGCAGCTGCAGGTCAGAACCCCACAGGCACCTCTGCTGCTGCCACACTGTGCTGGAGGAGGTTCTGTTCCCGAGCAGGTTATCCTGGGCCGGAGCCCCTCAAAGATCTTTGCTTCTTGAAGAGATGTCTGTGAAAACTCCTATGGCACAGCCTGTGGATCCCTCGTTTCAGGAAGAAGTTGCAGAGCTCTGGGGAACAGCCTGTGCCTGCCTTCTGAGCGTTACTGAGGGGTGTGCACAGGTGCTGTGGGTAAACGCAGCAGAGAGCAGTTCCAGCTGCAAGGAGGTCAGAGGGGCAGGAAGGGAGCAGAGCTCGGTTCAAGCTCAGCTGGAAGTGACTCGTCTCTGCTGCTCACATGCAAGGACAGCAAGCATGCACTACCCACAGCAGAGCTGAGTGTTCAGCTGGAGGTAAGCACATTCTTTGCAGCAAAGAGAAAGCAAGAGAGTGAAAATGGCCAGAACCGGTCAGTATTTTATTGTTTTTTGGCCTCCACATTATGTTTTCATCTATCCATCTTTCCTACCCGTGAATTCATACACCCTCAGACAATCAATTCTCTTCTGCCTGCATAGTTATGTTCAGATGCACAGGATTTGATACAGCTCACGTAGGGTCTCCCTGTGCACACACCTTGCTCCTCCCGTGTAGTTGCCGGGAGATTTGGGGGGCTGTAAGCCTATAGAAAAAAATAGGTGGGTCTGGTTTCCCTAGTCATCATGCTTAGCATTACACATGCCACAGTGATGAAGCATTGCAAATCATGAGTCTGCTTGCATTCACTGATAAACCGGTCATGCAGAAGGCTCTTTGGAGTAGGAATTCAGCAGAAGGCATTTTACATCTGTCAGAAGTGATTCCAGGGTGTGGAGTGACTCTTTGGGAACTGCATGAATAATCACGGCTTCATTTTCACTGAGACAAAGACATGAACTTGTGGTTGGCACATCAGTGAGGAACGTGTTCCCAGTGTTAGGGACTGCATTCTGGGGACTGCTGCTAGCAAAAATACCTGAAGGGTGGATTATTTTTTAATGAAAACAGCCTGGTCACTTTTGAAGTTCAGTTTTGCGTACGTTGATACAGTAGGGACATAAGACTGTAAAACTCTGTGTAGGAAATAAGAAGGAGGAAAACCTCGGAGTGGTGTGCAGTCAGAAGAGTTTCTGCTGTGATCAGAGATCTGTCAAAGGCGTGTCAGTCTCCTAAGTCTAAACAGTGTCACAGTGAATTAGCAAGAGAAGCCCACAGCCTCAAAGCAGGCACGGATTGCGATCTGTCCCAGAGAAAAGCCATTTCCCACCACTCGATCATTCCCCAAACCCTTCTCTTCCTTCTGAACAGTTTGCAGAGTACTGCTGTGCACGTTTACCAGTTCCTTCAGTGCCACCACATCTGTGGTCAGACACAGGAGGGGGCTGCCCAGGGAGCGGTGCAGTCACCATCCCTGGAGGCGCTGAAGGAACATGAAGGGACAGGTGCTGAGGCACACGGCTCAGTGGGGAAACATTCATGATAGGGCATGGTTGGATGGATGATCCTGGAGATCTTTTCCAACCTTGGTGATTCTATGGGTCAATGACCTTAACTTCTCTGATTCTTTACTCAATTTTGTCACTTTATTGATTTTTATTTATTTATTATAATCAGGTTCCCAAAATATATGCCTTCTCTGCCATGATTCTCCTCTCTACTGACCTGCAGGACCCACGTGTCAGGAAGGTGACTGGAAGGAAGCGAGGATGACCAACGGGCTGCCATACAAGAATTAAAACCCTTTTTGAGGTATCACTTCTTAGATTTTTTTCCAGAAAAGAATATTGTTTTAATTACGAGGTAAATGCTTTGTCGTCGGTTAATTATTCTATTTAATGAACAGAATAAACTGTTTTGAAAAGCAATTAATGCCAGGTAAGCCTTAAAAATAAAGGACTAAACTAAGAATTGAGGCACTAAATCTGAGACTAGAACAGGAGGAGAAATGTAATCATCCTGAGCTATATGCTTTATTATTAGTCAAGCACTTGGGTCTTTCCCTTGCTCCAGAGAGAAGCAAACAGGTTTGTGTTTCAAAGTAGTGATAGATTAACAATTTCCTTTGCCCTTGGCCGAGGCCAGGCAGTTGTCAGCCAGTACTGGTTCCCGCTTGTATGAAAATAAGAAGCTTGAGGTTTTTTTCTCTAGACTACAAATTAAGTGCTGGTGGGAGGCTCCGAGGTTTGGAGCTGCCCTGCGGCCCAAGGAGAGCGAGAGCTGGGAAAGGGGAAATTGCTTTTTGGACAGCCTGTGCCCGGGTCCAGCCTCCAAGCACGGTGAGGGGCCACAGCCTCAGGCGTTGTTCCCACCGATCTGCTGAGGACTGTCTTGCCTGGAAGACAGATCTGAGTGCCAGATAAACTTTGGGAGTTGGAAACATGAACACCGTTTGGGAACTGGAGGCAGTTAACACAGGAGATGGTAGAAAAATATTTATAAACAGAGAAAAGAGTGGGAGAAAGCTGTAGTCACAGATCTGAGATAAAAATGCATTATGTGAAGAACATTAGCTTGTGTTATGTGTGTAGTAAGGTCCAGAGGTTTTACAGATAGCACATTTCCAGCATTATTTTCTTTAAATGAGTTGTAAGGTACTTAAATTACTACGTAGGGGACAGAAAAATGTACCCTCAAGCTGTTCTTGCAAGGCCAGGATCACCTGGCTTTCAAGACTGTGATCTAAATTCATCATTTCTGTAACCCAGAAGCACTCTGTAGGACTGCCTGGTGCCACAGGAGCAAGAAAGACAGCAAACGTGAGCTCCAAGAGTGCAACTACATGGACAGGGCACGTCTTGGAGCTGAGCAAGGAATGCAGATGAGTGTGCTGGAAAGGTGTGGCAGGAATGTGTGAGCTGTTAACGATTGTGCTGAAGAAATTCTAGTGATACTGAGGTGAAGGAGTCCAAGAACTGGAGAGAAAACCCTGCTTTTTTTTTTAATAAAGGACTGCAGCTAGTGCGGGATATTTGGATGAAAATGCTGCTCACCAGTGATTCTGAATCTCACATGGTAGTAACAAATACGGACCCACCTTGTTATTTAAATTTTCAAAGGCTTTACAGTGCTCTGCACAGTGATGTTTTCTTTCATTTAAGACTTTGCTAGACAGGGCACTTCACTGCTGTTTCCAACATCATCACAACAGCTGTCAGAAGCTGACCTTGTCACCCACTCTTGTCCCGAGAGAGGAAAGGCAGAAAAATCAGACATTTGATTTTCCCTAATGGAAACTGAATAAAACTGAGAAATAGATAGAGGAAATATGATGGGCAGAATGGAATAGATCGAGACATTGAGACCGCTGACCGGTATTCATAAGGACAGAGCGTGAAAAGCTGAAGCTCTGCAACTTGTAAAGTATGGAATCTGATAGATTGCAAGTCAAAGCTGTGCCAGGGTCTGAGCCCTCCCCCAGCTTTCTGCCCTGTAACTTTCTTGTGGGTCTCTGTTTCCCATTTGATGTGTGCTTCAGCTGCGGAATGCCAAAGGACATACACAATACATTCACTACCTGCACTACCTGCCCACGCTGCCTAGCTGCAAAGAATGACTTCCCCCAAAAAAGTTCAGCAACATTCACCTTATGAGCTTCACTGACTTTCTGAGTTCCTGTTGGCTGTCCCACATTGCATGAAGTGCCACAGCACACTTCCAAGAAGACAGTCACAATGCCACAGGAAACAGCAGCTGCAATCAGTGCCTCCTACCTGGGAACAGAACAATCCCTGGCCATGAAATGAAGCACTCAGTGGAGTGGTCTGCCCTGCTGCCTGGCAGCTGTCCCACCAAGACATCCATGCTTCTCCCATGACCAGAAGGAGCAACAGCCCACACAGCTGGCACATGAGCAGCTGTGGGCTCAGCGGGCAGTGCATGACTGTGTGTGCTATCAGCAAACACGCTCTGGTGTGCCAGGGGAAAGTCACGCTGCCTCCACCCCACTGACCCTTTCAGACTTTCCATCTCATGGCGTTAGCTATGGAATTGTTGGTTTTCTTGTTTTTTTTTTCTGCGAAGTGACTTAAGATGTTTACCACACAGCCAGGATCTTTGGTTCCTTAAAGAAACATCCAGACTGAGCTACTGAAAGTAGACATCTTCAGTGGTTGCACTCAGGGCCTGCAGACTTACAGCCTTATTAATTTTTCTGTTCTGTCACTAATCCAATGTGCTGGTGTGGAAGGATTGAATATACGATGCCAACATCCGCTTGGGGAGGCATCAGTCTCAGCAGGACCCAAAGTCACCGTCAGCAACTGCCCTGCCCTGCCAAGCACAGTGAGAAATGGGCACATCGGGTGAAGGGGAAGAACAAGGTGTACTCTGGTGTAAAGTAGCAAGGGCTTTTTGCTGGAAACATAATGTATGTGCCAAATATTACCGTTGACCGGTTGTTGTGAAAGCTAAAAATGCCATCTTGTCTGCAACAAGAGGCCATCTCTGAATCATGTCCTTCAGTGAATACATCAGGAAGCAATGCAACAGGGGTCATCATCTGTGTGTGTGTTAGTAATTAAGTTTCCTGGGAAGAAATGAGAGGTCCAGAGATGTGTTAGAGGCATGCTATTCACCCCGTGAGTTCTCTTCTTCTCATGGTGGATCCTCAGAAAGCAGCTCTAGCACACGAGAAGCAGAATGCCCGTCATCACAGGAGCTTTGTATTCCCTCCCTAAGAGGAAAGAAAACAGCACTCATCCCGGTGATTGTCTTTCTGAGATGAGCAGATCTGTGCCAGATGAGAAGAATGAAGCTGATCTTGTATGTGAACAGTGCTGCACGACTGCAATGAACCTGCAGTTCTGCATACATACTCACTGGGTACTCGTTCAGTAACAGCTTGTGCATCCTGTGTTACTGAATTCTTCCAGGCTGACTCATGTTTAAATCTAATTGTTGCAAGAAAGAAAGAACAAACCTACTCAGCTAAAATGATTATAAGAGGAAGAGAGAACTCAGTTTAGGAAATATGAATCACTTGAATTTTACTGAATTCCTGAATGAGGAAGCTGGGGCTCAAAGATCATTTAAAAGATCTGTTCATTGCTGGAAGCAAGCCGAGTCCTGTGGCCCCTAAGTGGGTGTCTAACCACAAAACTTCCTGTCTTCATCTAAGTCAAGATGCTTGCTCATCATTTTTTGAAAAGATGCTATCATAATCTTTTTTCTTCACTTTGTATTTCATGCACTGATGCAGCTCATGGGGTGAGAAGGAAATGAACTAACAACCCAACCACGTATACTAGCAGAGCCCAAACTAAGTTTTCTATTGCAGCTGAAGTTACAGGAGAACAGTTTCATGGTGGGATCTAACCTACGCAGCGAAGTTACAAAGGTTACAAAGTCAGTTACGCTGCTTTGGTGCAAAAGGGGACTGTAGTGACTAGTGTAAAATTGGCTGCGTGGTCTGAGCCAGCAGCTTTATCCAGTACAGAGATCAAGGGGATTTTTTTAGTTATGGGAATAAAGTGCTGATTTACATCTGACTGTAAATTAAACTGAGATGAGTGATGCTGTAACCATTCTGCCTGACTCTCTTGGATGCTGCTTACCCTTGAGGGAAAATGCTAAGCAGGACCTCTGGCAGCTCCTGGCTCAGAACAGCCACAGCCCAGCGCTTTAAAGGCAATTAGCACTTATTGCAATAGTAAGTGTTTACTAAGAAGAAATGCAAAAGAACCAAGAAAAAGTGAGTAACAGAGCAATACAAGAGCTCCTGTGTGGGGAGACTGTGCTGACTGGGACCCTCAGCCTGGGCAGCGAGGGGTGGAATGAGGAGAGGATTACCAAAGCCTGCAAAGGGAAGTGGGGCAAAGAGTGTGGGGACAGGTGCCTAGAGAGAATCAAGGATCCTAAAAGCCAGTTTGAGAGCAAATCAGGGAAGCTTATTCCTCACACAGCAGCCCTAGCCCTGCTGAATGATGTGCCAAGGGTATTTACAAAAATATGCAGATGTTTCACCGGGGCTCAAGGGGAGAATGAACCAGGACGCGAAGGACCAGTGAGAACCACCAAACAGACTACAGCTAGCTCGTCAAAATTCCTGGAACTGAAAATATTAAAGGCAGGGAGAATGGAAGATTTATTTGCCCTTATCACAGAATCACAGGATCGTAGGGTTTGGAAGGGACCTTCAGAGATGGAGTCCAACCCCCTGCCAAAGCAGTTCCCTGCACCAGCTCACACAAGTAGGTGTCCGGGCAGGTCTTGAACATCTCCAGAGAAGGAGACTCCACGACCTCCCTGGCAGCCTGTTCCAGTGAATATTAAATTATATTTATTATCATATTATATATATACAATATTTTTATTATATTTATTATTATATGTTATATTACTGTTCTATAGGTATCTGCCTGCAGTGAGGTTAGGAAAATGAACTCTGGACTCACAGGAGCTCGGTCTGATGCAGCATGGTCTGTGTTACATCAGACCATCAAGCGTGGCTTTTAAGAAGCTGATGAGTGTCCTACTTACCTGCCCTTACTTTAGGTCCTGTGGCATCCAGGACAGTAATATGGAAGGCAGTTTGTGATCATAAGAGATTTGGGCACGCAGTTCAGCCCAGCACTCAGGTCACATCCAGCTGCACCATGACTGAGTCACTACGAAACTGCCCTGCAAGAGTTGGTACGTGCAGCCCTGCCACTGCCTGCACATCTCCAGCACAGGGAATTGGAGCAGTGATCTTGTATCCCAATTACCAGCTTCGTGCTCTGCAATTACAGAGAACCAGGAAAGAAAAACAAGGCTGATCTCTAGCAGGAAGTTGGTGAGGATCAGGCAGCACAGCGTGCCTCTGGGCAGGATTCAAAGAAGTGAGAAGCAGCACATTACAGCGATCCAGCTCATCACCATACAGGCCTGTTACTGCAAAGATAGCTACAATTGCATCCCCAAGACTAAGCTTACAAGAAATACACAGGCACTAAAATGTGATCAGAGTCCTATCCTTCTGCCTGTGGAAACCTCACTTAGAACCCGTTAAGAGCTAAGTGCAAGACAAATCTCTAACATGCAGACGAAGATTTTGCTAGTTTACTCTTTCCACCGTGGGTTGTTCTTTTCTAATTTTGTGTTGCTATTTCCCTTCTGATAATTGTGGCCCCATGCAGAAAAGTCTGGGCAAGTGTTTCAAAAACACTCCTCAAAGAAGGATGTGGTGTTGGTTGTGGATATTTAGAGCCACTGCTCTGAATGATCACGAACACTCATGGATGTGAGAGCCTCTGTCAACAAGAAGAGAGACAGATCTGCTTTCATTCTCTGACTGCAATGGCATGGGCCTCTGCCCTCCAGAACAGCAGTGAGAAAGATGATCTGCAAAATGGTACAGTGAGGTAATGACTGCGTTAGCACATCCGGCTCGCTGCTGCAAGTTCACTGAACGTCACTCTGTTCTGGTATTCGATGTGTTTTTCGTTATAGTTTCATAAGGTTATAATTAGAGATTCAGCTGCCCTCTAATGGCACTGATTTTAGCAGATGACAGCCGCACAGCTCTCCTGCACGGTGCAACGTTACACAAAGCTCTGTTGAAAGCTTCTGCAGTGTATGAAGAAAGCAGTGATATTTTAGATATTAATAGTTGTTTCTTTACACATCATCTTGGAAATCCACTGATTGCTAAGCAAGCATAAAATTGATTGTTCGGAAGTTATCAGGAAAACTCTTACACTTCAGGTGGGAGTTATCTTGGTGGATTTTGTCAAGCAGAGAGGCAATTTGAGTTAATGCACATTTTCTCCCTGTAGCCAGAGTGACACTGACCTCCCTTCAAGCCAGAGGCAGTAGGACAGCAGGGATGCAAAAGCCTGGGAGCTGCGAGCACAGCTTTGTTTGGCTCTGCACTGGTCTGAATCCGTCCCAGACCACTCACAGTACTGCCGTCCATCTGTACACAAGGGCTGCACCAACTGAAGACCCTGATAAACTCTCATCATTCAGACAACACGTGCCCATCTTTTGTCTCCCTGGATTGTATTCCTCACTGTGCTAAAGCTCACTTTTATTTCCATAGTTTTGCCTTGCATAATAAGATTTTATTATTTTTATGTTTGTAATGTTTTCTTTCATTTCCATTTCTATTTCTTTCCTAAGCTACTTCAACTGTAATTGCTCTTAAAATCTTTCCTACCAGAAAGTTTTTTTCTACAGTGTACTTTAAATTGTAATCCTAAGAACTTGATGCAAGACAATAAATATAGTTTAGATTATGGGCAAGTTCAGACCCCAGTCTGAATAACACAGCGAGTCCCCAACCCCTGCAAGGGTTACACTTTTTGTTTCAGTCTGTGAGCACACAGCCAGGGGTACCCAACAGCAGAGCCCCAACACTCCTTCCCTGTGCAGGAAGAATCCTCAGCAAGATATCCTGTAGTGAAGGGTTTCTCTTTGCCCTGGTTTTCAGAGATCCCAGGTAATGGTAATCACAACCCAGAATACCTGAAACTACAGATGTCTGACTTATCTATTCCCAAAGAACAGAGCTGGGAAAAAACAGCTTTTACATGCATTTATGAGCACTGCTGTGTTAAGATACCAACAAACAGGCTCAGATCCTGAGGTGGCCAGGACACATTGCTCATTGGTATCCAATATGTCTCTCTGTTCTTCACCCATACTCACATCTTTGCTGCTTGCTCCTCCTGTGGGGATTCACGAAGCACCTGCAGCATTCCCTATGCCACAGACTGGCAAAACCCAGCCTGCCTTGCTTCGCTGGGTGTTAACTAACAGAGACCTTCAGCTGAGCTTTTGACTCAGGGCTGGCTCTCCCTAAGTTCCTTGCAAAACAGCTTTAAGTCCACCTTATGCTATGCCAGAATCTACAAGTGACCCAGGTATAATCCCCAGCCCTCTGCTTCTCCAAGACCATTCATTGCTATCTGCAAACCAAGGCTGAAGTTAGAGATAACTGCAATGATACCGGAGGAGAAGCACTGAGAAGAAGAGACTTGAGGAGGAAGCAGCTCTTTGCAGCGGGTGAGGAGGAGGGCCGTGGCACTGGCATGACCCACTGGGAGGAGGAAGCAGCAGAGCCCGTGTGCTGCCATGGCGTGGGCAGGCAGCGTTTGGACATTTCTCTGGATGCTCAAAAAGCCATGGGGTTAATCCAAGGTTAATTCAGAAAAGCACAAGCTTATTTCTGGACCTACTCTACTTTCCTGTCCTAACAAGCAATAATTACACACCAATGTTATACATAGCTGTGAATTTTAAGTCAGAGGCTTGGCGGAGGGGTGAGGCCGCGGGGCTGCGCAGGGCTGGGTGCTGTGGGGCAGGGTGTGGAGCAGTGCTGCCTTTATCTCAGCTGTCACCATGAACTTTTCAACTCTCACAGATGATGAACAGTCTCAGCACCATCCCCTCTATCACCTGCTGTTTCAAACAGTTGGGCAGCCTAGTGAAAAAGGAACAGTAGGCAAGCCAAGCATGCGGGCTAAGCCTGCTCCATGCCCACAGGGAGGGTTTAGGCATAGGGTCCTGCTTTGCCCCTGTTTTGGCCACTGCGCTGGTCCTCAGGATCTTGCTAGAGCTCAGGGAGGGGAGCACAGGCAGCTGAGCCATGTTGCGACTCCCAGCCCGTGCTTCAAGTGGAGAGAAGCTCCAGCTGGACACACAAAGCACGCTTGGCCCTGCTGCACACGTGTGTTCCCCAGTGCCTGGGCTGAGCTGGCAGCCTGGAGCAGCTGTCCCCACAAGCCCCTAGGGTTCACCCGGTGCACAGAGGGGGTCCATGTTCCTGCAAGCACAGGTTGCCAAGCAGACATTCACTGTATTTGCAAAAAACATTAAATAAAATAAGCCACTGGGTTTCTCCATCCCTCCCCTCAAGGGCCTCACCACTTCTTCATCGTTCTGTCAGTGTGGTATTTAATGCCTATATTTAAAGCCCCGCAGTCTCCTCAGCAGTGCCCTACAGACTGACTGAGCGTTATGTGGTCGCCCTGCAACGCCGCAGGAGCCCCAGCCATGCACTCCACCACTACAAAGCCCCTGTACAATGCTGCTTTTTATATCTTGCACTAAGCTAAGTGCTGGAGCAGGCACAGCTATTGGCGTCTGGTGTCTGCTCAGCTTTATTTTGAGGTGTTCAAACTTAACAAACCAGCTTTTTTTAGGCCCATATGCGCAGATCAGGCGGTCACCTGTGGCAAGATGTTTATTCTCAGATTTTAGCCAATGTCAGGGAACAGCCTTCTCCAAACATCGCTGGAGCTATTTAAGTAGCTGCTCACAGCTACCCCTCGGTTCACACCAAACACCACAAACTTGTTCATTGAGCAACAGCTCCTGGAGACAAAGGTGAAAGCCATAGGCAGCTCACTCTCAACTTACCCATGGGATTTTACGGTTCTGCTGTAAATGAGTGTTTACTTTTGAAGAGCTGCACACCCAGTATAGTTTACCACTGCATCAATCTTGAAACTAGGAGATTTACCTGGCAGTTTGGCAGCTGCTAACATCCCTTAGTATTCTTTGCTTCCTGACTGCATTGCAGGCTGTGGAAAGGCAGAGAAATACTTGGTTCTTGGACAGATGAGCATCCAGCTGTGGCACAGCAACTCTCAAGACTGGTGAATATGCTCAGGGCCAGTGGCAGCCTCCTAGAAGAGGATGGATGCAAAAGCATTAGTACAGACGAGTGGTGAAGCCTGAAAGTTAGGATGGTATCAACGGAGAGGAAAATTTTCATGTGTCTGATGGCCATGTTCCTTGGCACTTCTCACCTCATGGCTACAGCATCCTTCTTCCTTTTTTCCATGCCCCCCGCTTTGCCTTCCTCCCCACTGTTCTGCTCCTCACCTCTCTCCCTCACCCCCGTCACCCAGCCTCTGCCTGTGGCTGCTGTTCTGACTCGCCCAGCCCATGCTCCTGCAGGCTGCCATCACCTGCCTCAGCCTTGAGCACCACAAGCCTGCAGCTGAGTGTGGGCCAGGCTTTTTGCATTGCTCAGTCACCCTGAGCATCTTGGAGCAGCAGGAGGGGCAGCCCTGTGCTGTGGGTTTGCCATCACTGTTGCTGCTGTATTGAAGAGTGCACAGACACATCACATAGGTAAAGCTCAAAGCAGAAAAGACAAGGGAGGCTTAACTGTGACAGCTTCCTCAGCTTTCTGCTGCTGGCTGTACTCCCTGCCTTATCTGCAAGTTGCCTGAATGGGGTTTAGATGAGGAGGCTCTTTGGCTTTTGTACTTCCTTCCCCTGAATAATTTCATCTCAGAGATTCCAACAAGGCCATTGGACTGAATGGATCATGAACACAATTTATCTGCTGGGCTCAGCAGGAACAGCTTTGCATCTGAGGTCCCACACTGGCTTGGGTGACACCATCCTAGGTTTATGCAAGTGTCAGGTGAACAGGACGGCCCCAAGCTCAGCGCCAGTGGGTGCAGAGAGATGATCGGGTTACTTGCAGTATGAGCCTCACTCGGGAGCAGGGCAGTTCTCTCTGCAGCGATGTTATCTTTGTACCTGGTTTCTGGCAGAAGAACAGCTCACGCATGCTATTAGCAGATGGTGTGAGATGCACACCGAATTTGCACCCAGAACGTTTCTCCCATTCTTCCTTCCAGAATGAAGAAGTGAAAATTCAAGCTAAAAGCATGCACTGACTGCAGCCCTGCAGCCCAGGCTCGAGTACAAACCTCTGAAACATTTCAGTCTCTGCCACAGTTAACTACTCAGCACATACCCTTTCAGTCCGAAATGCAGGGAGTGCATTTCTGTAAAACCATGCTCCTTGATGCCCTTATGTCAGCTTCTTTCAGGATCAGCTGTGAACAAGCAGCACACATTACAGGACATGTCTCCCCAGTGAGCTGAGGCATCCATCTGTGGCCCATAAGTAATCACTGCAGGCTTGACAGAGCATGGCAAACTTTGCATCCACAAACAGGAGTGCACTGCTTTAAGTTTCAGAAAAATAAATGGCCGGGATGGCATGATCCAGGAGCCTGGGTTTGTGCTCAGCTCCAGGAGGAGGCACTGGCCCGATGAATCCCACTGCACCCCTATTTGTGCTGCTGTGAGCTGAGAATGAACGGGTCTGCTCCATTGCCATAGCCATACACCTGAGTGCTTTCCTGAACAATCCTTCGCTTTTGATCTGAATGTCTCACCTAGTAAACAAATGGCTTTACGAAAACCTCCCTATTTGCAGTTCTTTTACATCAAACATATTATGATTTCCTTCATCTCCATGCAGGGAGGTGCGTCTCGTCCTGCGCTGCTCCCGAGCCGGAAGGAAAACAGACGCTCATACAAGAGCGCTCTCACAGCACCTCAGCGCTCCGCTTACGTGAGCACGTTCCTATGTGCTGCACCGTCCCGAAGCACGATCTTACTCCAACTCCACGAACCCCTGCAGAAAAGCAGCAGATCCAAAATTACGAGGGATCGCGAGTCAAGCACTCGGGATCCAAATCCGAAGTGCTGTCGCTGTGCCACGTGCCGGCGGGGCCCGGCCCGGAGTCACGGAGCAGCGCCCGCCCGCACCGCGATCACCGCTGCCGCCTACAGGAGACGCGGCCGCCTGCACGCACAGCTCGCAACGCGCCGCGGAGCGCGAAAAAGGTTCGAAATCCAGCTCCCCAGCTTTAAGCAGACTGCAGTCTCTCCTGACCTCACGCAGCAGAAGGGCCCGTCCCTGCTTTCGCCTGTAGTATTGCTGCAGCTCGGGGCAGAGGGGCGGCGGAGCAATAGCGCTTTGTGCCTCTGCCAACACGGAGCTACTGAAGTCACGCTTTCATGTGTGCCCGGTTATGCCTTCCACTGAAAAAAGAAGGAAAAAAAAAAAAAAAGGAGTTCATCATAGAGGCACTTTTGCGTCTACTATGGAATTTATTTCCTTAAAAATTATTTTCCCTGAAGCCTCGTAGAGATTACAACCCCAGATAACTCACATTGTTCTGGTGCCGTGCAGTGGAAAGAGCTGAAATGGCAGCAGAAGGGGCACAGCCAGGCCCTGCAGCAAGCTCTGGTAATGGAACAACCAAACAACCTCCTGCACACAGGGACAGCAAGAGCAGAAGGAAAATAAAGTTGAAAGGGGAATGCAGTAAGGTGGCATTTCTGTTATATTTTTACCATATTAAAAAAATAAAATCTTCATGTGGTTAAAAAAAGCTAAATGCAATGTATTCTGTAATTCCTATCTAATTTTGTGAAACAGCTTGTCACAAAGGCTACTGGTGCCTCAGCTCTTTGCTCTGTAACTTTCTTCTGAAGTTCAAAGCCAACGAGCTACTTCAGATTGGTACATTTGTATGCCCTTTCCTTTCTTTGATGCAAATGCAACATGTAAAATTCCCCAGTGCTTTTCTCACTCCTTCCTAAGGTTTATCTTCTCAGTTGCCCTCCTCGGTACAATCAGACCTTTTTTCACACTTGGGTAAACCTCGAAAACCATTCAGAGTGGAAACCACATGAACCAGTTCAGCAAACAGCAGGCAGCTGTGCCTCAGAGGCCTTTCCGAAGGTCAAACATTTCTACGTAATTTGTCCAGCTACTTTAGTTGTTAAACAGAAGACCACTGAGGCTGAGGAAATAAAATGACATGGCTTTCTAGATGTGTCTGATTAGCTCGCCCCATACTCCTGCATGATTTCCCTCAGTTTGGCTGTCCTTTACACTGCGTATGTCAGGACTCCAGTCAACTTCATCTTTGTTTTCACGTTATTTTCTTTTTGGCAGGTTGTGCTGTATGTAATCTTTCAGATAAAGATTCACATCTTCCCTATTAAATTGAATATGCCTATGTGCCAGCAGCTGGGCTCCTGCCTCTTGAGAGAGCCCAGGCTGAGGGTGAGAACACCTGGCCCCATGGCAGTGCTCTGGGGCTGAGTCACAGGCTGCCACCTCTAGAAGTCACCTGCTTCTACAAAAATTCATGTAGCTCCCCGCTGCCCAGAGAATGGAAGAGACGTTCAGACACACATTCAGTAGGTTCTTGTACTTCTCAGTCCAAAAGCCTTTCCCCACAACAATTAGTGGACGTGGCTGTGGGTTGCGTTCCAGTTACTCTTCCTTTCTTTGTGTGCAGTACAGGCTCCAATCAGAGAACAGCAGACTTGGAATGGAAAGCCAATAATAAATAAAACAGCAGCACAGAAAACAAACGGGGATAAGATTTGTAGCAGTTTTGCCTAGAGTTTCAATGCTGGTTTATTTAAGATTGTGAAGGTACATTTGAAAAAGCAAGCAGAGGCCTTGTGGACATCAGATACAAATCCTAACAGCAGTGCTGGCCAGGCTGAGAGCACAGAACTGATTGCTGCTGCCCTCCATTCCCATCACCCCAGCCTTGCCCTGCCACAGTCAGTGGGACCGTGTCCTCCCAGGAGAGCATCTCACTGCAGGAAAGGCTGCCCAGCTCTATGCTGTGCCCGGCTCTGTGCCCAACTATAAGCCCAGCTTTGTGCTGTGCCCAGCTATAACCCAGCTCTGTGCCCAGTACTGTGCTGTGGTTGGACGTGAGGAGAGCTAGGCGTTCACAGGGAGAAAAGGGAATGGAACATGGCTCAGCTGGAGTGTTTCAGCATTTAGATGCTTCCCCTTTCTTTTTCCTAGAACGTTTTTGGCTGACACTTTGTCCTGCTAAGGCTAATGCGTTAGGGTTCATCATCCTCAAGGCATTTCTATTAACGAGAGCAAGGCAAAGTGAATACAGAAGGCTGACCATATTCTTTGTTGTTTGTGCTGAGCTCATCTATTTCGCCAACACATCCTCCCATCTTCTTGGGCTGACACAAGGCCAGGAGGAGGCTGCTGTCCCGAGGGGCCAGAGGCACAATGAGGGCTCAGCAGCTCACTGCTACAGTGCTGGGGGGCCATAAAGGCAGGGGTGTGTGGCTCCTGGCCCCATCTCAACCCACCTGCAGGACTCCTGCTGTGCCTGCATGGCTTCCAGCAGCCAGACTGGATGAGGGCACAGGGCAGAAGCCATGGCCTGATGCAACCCAGCGTGTTCTGCTTCCTCACAGCCCATCCTCAAAGCATAACCTGGGACACAGAGACATTTGCTTCTCTTCCCCTCACTCATGGAAAGCTGGATGCTGGCCCCACTCTGGCTGCTTCCTGAGGAGCAGTGAAACCCAGCAGCTTTTAGGTGTGGAGCTGGGAATGCTGGTGCTCAGTGCAGTGCACAGGGTGCATCACCATCATCAGCACACTCATTTAATACAGCAACTTGAATAAATCTGCTTCTGCACTTGGTACAGGCAACTGCAGTTCCAGCATCCCCTCAGGACACAGTGTCCCCCAGAGAAGGGCCCAGGGACAAAGAGCATCTTTTGAAGGCTCTCATTACACCTGTGCCACATTTATCATATCTGATAAGCTTATCAGTGAAATTCCAAAAGAGATGTTTATCTCAGAGAAATAACTTTGGCTGAAGTTACTTTGGTACAAACTTGCTACGATTCCTTTCTGTAAGTGGAGAACTACTTAAGTGCTACCCTTGAGGAAAAAACTGGTGTAATGTTTCCCATCTGTCTGATTTTGTCTCTATGAAGACCACTTTGTGTACCAGCTCTGCCCTGATATTGTTACTGAGGGTTTAATTTCAGTACACAGTCATAGTTCTATTTTCCAAGGTACAGTTCCACAAGCATTTCTCTTTGGAATCAGCAAAACGCCATTTTCTTTCTCTCCTGAAAAGGTACAGAAGGCATTTGTTGGGTTCCATTTGGGTTTGCCATTCGCACGTGAAAGGGCAAAGGAGAGGAAAACTCCATGGCACTGCGGGTAAGTTTCTATACTTTCCTACAGACACGCATGAGATCATCAGGCCAAGCTTACTGTGTCTTAGATCTCCACGTGCTGCTCATTCCAGCTCAGGATCTCAGGCTGACTACAGTACAGAGGAAAACAGCTGTGGGCAACAGGAAGGACTTATACTGTATTGTATAATGGCTAAGGCTTATATGTTAAAAATGCAGTCAGTGCTTCCCACTGAAGCCAGCAGCACCACCAGATTGAAGCTTTGTTCTGTATTTCACACCAAGTTCAGTTTGCTAGGACAGACACAACGGCTGCCAGCCAGACCCATGGGC
Source organism: Lagopus leucura (assembly GCF_019238085.1). Lineage (NCBI taxonomy): Eukaryota > Metazoa > Chordata > Aves > Galliformes > Phasianidae > Lagopus > Lagopus leucura. The sequence goes on along the minus strand of NW_024962280.1, from coordinate 183,146 downwards.
AAGGTTCAAGGACTGCAAAGGGTACAAGGGTGGGCCACCAGCGTGTGTAATATTTTACATTACTCGAAGTGAGCAGTGAAATAAAACAGATTTATTTCAATGGGGAATATCTGTATTTCAAACATTCAATACCTATATCCTGAGCCAGGAGGGTTGCTGTCTCCTCCAGAACGGACTGCTTCTGGAGAGCAAAGCCACTCGCTGCTGTCACCACAAACACCTGAGGCAGCAAACAGCAGCTAACCTGTGCACTGTCTTTGTGCTAATGACCAAGCCATGATAACCACATCCCTAGCAAACTTCCCATTTAGTTTAATTAACTCCAAGCTGATCACAGCAGTCAGAGTGAGCCAAAGCCCCACATTCTGACATCAAGGAGAGGACGTTCAGCACAGCTGCAGCATTCTGCTCAGCTGCACCTCCCAACACCCTCAACAGGCTCAGACAGCTACACCTGAAGCCCCTTGATGAGCCCCATGAAGCTCCCCCTGCCACAGCGGCCACAAAACCTTCCTATGTTGGAGCTCAGCCCTCCTGCACACCAGACACAGCCCCTGCCCAGCCCTGCCCGCCACGGCTCCATCCTGCCATGGCCTGGGTGCAAGTCTTCTCTTGGAGAGTTTTAGGGCAGAAAGCTGGTTTCCACACAGTGTAGAAAATTATCTTATTTATCTTATTGCTAAGACAATGAAAGTGACTTATATAATAATGTTATTATTAGTCTGAAATGCTGTTAAGCATTGGTTTGAGCAGATGCTGCACCGCAACCCCTCACTAGTGTGCGGTGTAGGATCTGCAGAGCTTCCAGGGGGGTTGCGTTTCCCCTAATGCAATGCAGATGTGTTGGTCACCACACTGGGAGCTGCTGCCCTCTCCCTGAGAACACTGACACTTACAGATTCATATTTTGAAGTACCAACCAAAAGGTGCAGCTCCCAGGGAAAAGGCTTAAACTGAAAACTGATTGTGAAAGCAGTTCAAGGAACAAACTGACTGCTGTTGATTCCAGAACTACTGAAACATTTCAACTAAATAATAGAGACATTCCTGAGTCCTATTTGGACTTTTCATCCCACAAAACAAAAACAAAACAAACAAACCACAAACAAACAAAAAAAACCACCACCAAAACAACAACAACACAACATGGTTTTTGAGATAAAACAAATATGAACTATATCAATTCCTCATCAGGCAACTACTCTGTTTCACTCAGCTCTGATTTCATTTTAAAGTAATCTCTTTAGAACACAACTAACAGAAATTAATCAGTGACTGTTCAGTGGTTAGAGAACAGAGGGTCACAGTGCAGCCTCTGCTCCCCAGGCTCACAGAACATCTGATTCCATTGACACTATCAGCTGCTTTTTCAAACAACTGTGAAGAAGGGAAGGAAACCCAACACCACCCTGCTGGCATTTGTGCAGATGTGGCTCCTCAGTGTGATCGCTCTATGCAGGAGAACTGGAAGAAGTTGAGGCCCAGTCTGAGGAAATACACAAATACAGGAATACCAATGCAGACCTTTGCGAACCTTTGCAAACTCTCCAATAAAGCTCTTAGGGCCACTGAGCCAGTGAGTTGGCTGCTGGGGCTTTAGTGGCTGCAGCTGTTTGAGCAGAGGATGCATGAGTTGCATAAGGACAACTGTTATGAACATCTATACTGAAGAAAGGAACCTAGCAGTCCTGTGGATTTCAATAATGCAAGAAAATTCATTGGCATTCCTGCAGAGTGAAAGGTAACTTCTTAGCACCCTTCTGGCATGAAATCATAGATGCAGAAATGAAGGAAAAGAAGCTGCTTACCTTTAGAAAGCCTCAGTAGGCAGGGATCTCCAGCAAGAAATGACCTCACCTCCCCTGCCAACACTTAAATGAGGCTTGGGAAGGGGTGATCCTTGCTCCACCTCTTCCAGTCTCTCATGCGCATTGCATGTGCTGAGCTCCCCTGGGCTGACCCTGCCTTCCCACCAGGTGCTCAATCACTGTTTCAGGCCATGACTTAGCATTGCCACTACAAGTAGTATTAGCAAAAAAAGTCCCACTGGTGCTAGCAAGGCCGAGCTCTGCAGCACGTCCCCTCTTGCAATGTGCTCAGCTAGCCAGATGCTGCCATGCACTGCTGGGCCATACAGTGCCACATGCTGCTGCCACCACCTGCAGAGCTCAGGCCCCACTTTGCAGCTCCTTGCTGGTACTGGGAGGGCCACTTGGAACAAGGGACAGTGATTACCAGTATGTTGACTGTTGGCTGGCAACTAAGCCATCGCACCAAGCTTACAGAAATGTTAGAATGGGTTCTGGCATGGTACCTGCAAAGAGTGGTTGACATGAAAAAGACATTAACTGAGGAAAACTAAGCTGAAGGAACAATTGGTATAACCCCTCAAATAAAAAATGATAGAACCACAGACTTATCTGGTCTGGAAAGGGTCTCTAAGATCACCGAGTCCAGCCACCAAGATGACCTACTGCATCCCAAACCACATCCCTCATCTCCATGTCCACGCATCTCCTGAACACCACCAGGGATGGGGCTGCCCAGGGAACCCCTCCCCATGCCTGACAGCCCTTCCATGAAGGAATTCTTCTGCTGGCTCCTCCAGTACCATTGGGCAGATCCTGTCTGGCCCACAGATTATGAAAGTTTGAAAAATGAAGTACGTTGCTCAGTTTCCATTTGGACTGCAGGGGATTAATCTCACCACCTGCTATAAGCTGATACAGTTTCCAGGTCTGTGTAATAGAAAAAATACTCTCTATATATTTTCCTTTTGAACATTTTTCTTCATTAAGTTTCCACAGGCTGCAACATATTTACCCACTCACATTATTTAGTTTAGAAGTTTTGAAATAGAACAAAATTTGCATAGATGTTTCCTCTTTTTTTTTTTTTTTCCTCTTTGAAGTGCTGTGTCTGGGATCACTGGTGAAATCCCTGGGAGTCTGCACACTGCCAACACAAATAGCAGCTATACTTAAGAAGGGAGGATTATCCATTTCTTGACAGGGCCATGCCACATACCAGACTCTGCTGTCAGTTCCTAGCAGCCATTCTGTTTGAAGCTCAGACCAGCACAAATAATACGGATGGACTTTTCTCCTGGAGAACAAAGCTTCAAAAGGACCTTCAAAAGGACCTGTAACAACCGGTATGTGACCACCACCTTGACATATCTCAGGAACAGCAAAAGCCAGCTTCAAGGAGTTTTCTTTTCAGGGGAAAACCAGTGATGGCATTTTGTCATCCTTCAGCCTATGTGAGCATCCACCTGGGCAGCTGTGTGCAATGCGAAGCCAGGAGGATGCTGCATTCCCACCTGCAATTCCCTGCAGAGTAATGCTTCTCTGTAGTAAAGCTCAGCTGCTCTGGGTCAGCAGAACTTCAGTGGAATCCATTTTAGAAGTCAGAAGACCTGTGCTTCTGAAGCACAAGTCAGAAGACTTGTGGCTCCAGCCACAAACATTAAAGATTGCATTCATATAAACCTCTACTTTCTGTGGCAGTTTCTCCAATAGATGCAGTGCTGAGCATGCATACAACTTGTGAGTAAATCACAAAATCTTTTACAAAGCACAACAAAACTGACTCTGAAGCATGGAAGTTTTGCACTGACCTCAGAAGGATACAGCACACACATAAGGCTGAGGCAAACACACCTCGTTTAATTGCGTGCATGTTGTGCCTGAGGTTAAGATCCAGAGCAAGACCTGTAAGTGCCAACATACTGCCATGACAGCTGCAAAACTGTAGCAACGAAGAAGCAAACAATCCCCCTGCCTCCATCTTAGAGAAACACGCGGATGTCCTGCTGTGAAGCCTATGGCAATGGGCAGACCCCCCTCTCAGGCTCTCAGTGCCCGAGCTGTGTGATCTCTGGCCTGCAGTGCGCTCACTGCAATGTGTGAGATTGCACAGCTCTAATTTTAGCTCCGTGCTCTGTGTGACACCTTCCCCTCCTGTCTCCCAGCACTCAGTGCCTGTGCTCCTGCACCGCTCCCTGAGGCGCACCGAGTCCACGTGCATTTCAGAAGAGCCCAAACATTCACTCCCTGGTGAAGCACTCCTGTGTGCCCAGGCCATACAGGGGGATGGAGGAACTCAGCCAAGATGGCTGGAAAACACTGTCAGCTGAGAAGACTTCATGAGTGTTCAGAGACACCAAGTGCATTTCTGGGAGGACCAGTAACATTTCCAACTCCATTGGCATAGTGGCAGACCTAACCTTTCTGAAGTAAAACCTTTTAAATACTTCTTTGCTTTAGGGTTCACAGTTTGCCAGGAACAGAAACGTTCTTTGATATGATACCACAGACATTGGTTCATCTCACTATTATGATCCATATTTGGGGCTGTGATCAGAGGACTCTGAATGCATTCTGGAACAGTCCATGTGCATTAGGAGAGATGGGGAACCTCTCTACTCAAAGCCCACAGTCTGTGACTGTCCCCAACACCTCTCTCTACTGGAGATGCCCGCTGTCTCAGCCAATGGCACTTTGTGCCATGCTGTGCGCAGCTCAGTGGGTCCGTCCATCTCTGTGCCTCCCTCCACAAGTGGCTGTTGGTCAGGAGAGCACTTTGAAATGAAATGAGGCTTTGTTTAAAGCTGGTTGCAAAATACAGATCGCTCTGATCAACTCTGTTATTTTAAAATGCCACATACCTCTGGAGTAAAGCTCCCATTGGAAGTAGATTTGTACTGTAAGGTAAAAGCACTTTGAGCAGTGTCACAAATGACCACTGCTCAAAACATTATCAAAATAACACTTCATTTAGCATCCTCTACATGAAGTTATCCTTGAGGAAATTGAGGCGCAATCAGCACAGAGAACTGTGCCATACAGAGAGCTCAGACTCAGGGCTTGAAATGTCTCTTCCCAAACAGCAGTGACTGCAGTTCACAGCACAATATTCCCAACAACAACTGAAGATCTGCGTTTCAGAAGTGGGCTGAGACTGAGCATCCAGGGCTGTGACAGCCTCGCTGGTCTCATCTTCCTTCCTGACTCTTTTCATATGTGAATTAACCTCCCACGGATCTTCTTTTGTACCAACAATGCACACAACCTCTTTCCAAAGGCAAAGTGGAAATCCCTGCAAGTATTTCTGGTGCTGCTTCCAGCCAGAAATAACAGTAATCTGATCCACGAGCAAATTCCATTTCTGTTACTGAATTCCTTTGTACAAATATATTTGCTTTGAAAAGGTTTGCAGCAGTTAGGCACAGGCCGATTTTACTTATAAGGTGTGAATGAAGAAAGCTTTGCAAGGTTCTGCATCACAGATAGAAGTGTCTGTGGCCTCTCTTACCATGACTGTGCTCTGGTCCAGAGGTGAATGATGCTGGATTTCCTTTTTTCTTCAAAGAGGCCCTTAGAGGAGGTCCAAAGGGTTCACAGATGACAGGGATGGCACAGAAATTAAGCAGCAGTGTTGCAGGAGGGAAGGGCCCTCCATCTGCCTGCTGCAAGGGATCTGGCCACAGGCTGTAAGGACAGATCCACCCATAAATATCAGTACCAGGCACGCTTCATCTTGCTTGATTATTTCTGGTTCGTTCCTCTTCTGCACAGCTCCAGAGTAGATCACAGCCATTTCTCAAACCAAATAATTCCCTGACAGCCTGGGAGACATCAGTTTGCCATCTGCAATCTATTTCTTGGTTTCTGGTAGATATTTTCAGTGCTTGTTTTCAAAACCTGTTTCAGATTTCCAAGGGCTTCTTCATAACCTCCACCAGCAAAGCCTCACACAGTTTAATTGTTGGCAGCTGTGTCAGAGAAGCATTTCTGCTGTTCCTGGTGTTGCTGCACTGCGGATGGAGCGGCCATGTGATGCCCCGGGACATGGGAGCACATGATGGCTTTGGAGAGGGTGGTGCTGAGAGCTCTGATCTATGATTACATACTATGATGCTACGATTTTACAGAGGTGTTTGCAGCTATGCATATTCAAGACACTTCAGAAAATTTACATGAAGCTCTGAATTACCGAATAATTAGCAATGCACAAGTGCAGAGCTAATTAGTACAACAACTGCACATGGCATGCTCAGGTTGTATCATTGGTCAAAGGAAAATCCAGTGCTAGGAATGCATTTGTCAGTTGGAGAACTGCAAAGCTGTGCTCAGGCTCCAAAGAGCAGAGGGCCCATCCCGGCCGTGGCGGACGCGACTGCCTGGTGCAGGCTGGCTCCTACCCGAGCTTGCAGAGAGAGGAAGGCAGCAGCTATGCGCCCACCTCTGAAGCGGAAGAGCCCAGCACAGCCTCTGAGCTAAAGCTCGACTATGCCATGACTTGTGCTGTCCTCAGTGCATCCCATATCCCTCAAAATCTCACTCCAAAGTAGACACATAAGTAGATACACTAAGTACATGTATAGCATATGTATAACAAAGGCCAGCCCTGTCCTTTGTGGCTCTTGGTACACTCAACACCCTTGACCCCATCATCTTTCTCAGTACAGAGCCACATTTTTGGTTCTGAGGAGTAAGCCTTCCAATTTTGCGGTAAAGAAGTACTCAGTCAAAAAAATAAAAATAAAATGAATACATTTTTTAAGGCAGACCAGGGAGTGCAGATGTCTACAGATGTGGTGTCAGTGGGAGGTGTGGGGACGTGCCACTAAGATGGAAAGTGCTGGGGACAGAACTGTTCTCTGCTGGGCCAGGCTGAACTCCAGTCTGAATCATCCATTCCCATGACTTCAGATGAGCTCTCACTGGTAAGCAGTGTGAACACAAACTCTTCCTGACACCAGAACTGAATGAGCACAAATTAAGTCCTTGTGGGAATCTAAGAATCTAGAACCTCCTGATGCTCCCTGTAAGCACAGAGTACTGATGTTTCACAGCCAGATAATCACTTGCAATGAAAACCAGTGCTTTTTATTTGTAAAATATATGGTCACGTTATAAATCCTGAATTTTTCTGATTTTTTTTTTTTAATAAAACTGAACTCCTTCGTTCTTTTAGGAACAATTCAGACTGGCCAGCAGTGGCTATATATAACGTGTATCTCAGGCCAGCACAACTGAAATGCGAACAGCAGCCCTTGGTTTGCCACTTGCAACAGTAAAGGGAAGTGGAAAATACTCAGCTTTGGGTCTGCATTACCACTATTAAAAGCATAATCCAAAGGGCAGAGTGGAATGTCAGTTCAAACCACTGAAGAGAAAACTTCCTTGCAGAATTCACACCCAGATGTATTCCCACATGTCCTTGTAGCCCTGTTATGTAGAAGAGGGATCCGGTTCTGTGTAGGGCCCAGTTCTGACATAAGTCCCTACACACATTTGCACAAGGAGTTCTTCCCTGAGTGTATAAAATACAGCAATTTCAGAAATGACACCACAGCAAACAAAGCAGAGAGCCACACGTTCTGACTTCACTTCTGCATCTCTAGAGCAAGCACTATGGACACTCTGCTGTCCTCCCAGATTCCTCTGCAGCCTTTGCACTCAGTCCTCTCCTACCAGGGACAGGGCCCAGAAAACATTGTCAGTTCCTGCTCCTGATTCTGTACATGCATGGAAAAGTCACTTTGTTCCCACGCCACTTTTCTCCATCCTTTGTCTGCTTCCTGTTTAATGACAGTGGTCAATGGCAGCTGAGTGCGGACTGTTCCCACCTGCGAACCAACGCAGTCCCATGGGCAGGGGACGGCTTTTGGAGAGGAAGGCTCTAAACGGCAAAGTAAAAAGGGGGTGAGAAGAGGCCACGGCATCGGGCAGCTTCTGCGAGAAGGAAAAGAAAAAGCCACTGCAGCTGCCTTTGCATTCTGTCTGCGCAGCAGTAGATGGAGCCCTCTGCCAGCAGCTCCAGCAGCTCCAGCAGCTCCAGAGCGCTGCCCCCCGCCGCCGCCATGGGCCTGGCATCAGACAGCAGCGTGACTCCTCCGGAGCTCTGAAATGCAAAGACGTACCGTGGACCGCCGCATCGCCTTTCCTCCCAGTTCCTTTGTACGTCGCCACCTGGCCCTCGTGGAATTCAGCACCATTCGGAGAATGAGACGAAAGCTGTTTTATTTCTCTTGCACAATAAGGGATGAGAAATCCTCTTGCCCCGGTTGGAGTTTCTGTGTAAACTGCATCGACGCTGGAGCCTCCGTTCTCCAGATGATTTTGCAGAAATGAATGGCCAATGGCTCTGCAGCCCCTTTGTCACCCATTGCAGATCTACCGCCTTCACTGGGTTCCTAACAACAAAGCAGAGGGAAGGAATGGGGACAAACTCTGGCACTAATTTGCATTGCTGCAGAATACAAAAAATGACAGATGTACGTATGGATTTTTCCTCTTGTCCCCAGACTCCGTGTGCTGTGTCAGGTGTCTGCAGTAAGGCTTTGCATGGACACAAAAGGCTTTTCTTGTGCTGTGCACTGCAGGACCAGAACTGCAGGTTGCAATTGCCTCAGGAAACGTCAGCGAGAGCTTCTGCAACAACAGCTGACGTAGCAGATTTTACTGATCACCTACATCTAATACCAGGTTGCCTGAAACAAACCGTTCTTGTGGAGCAAAGCAGGCGACAGCAAAGGAAGCACACTCCTCACAGACTCAAACAGGTGATCTCCAAATGAGAAGATCCGCGCCAGGTCACAAAGATCATTCATTCTCTGTAGTTGGGAAATGGGAATACAGACAACAGCATCCCATGCTGAAACACAAACAGGTGAAGGAGTGCAGTCCCGCTCCAGCTGCCAGAATAGCACCAGCACCACACAGCAGGGCAGCACCAGGCATGCTGGCCTCCAGGCCCCACCAGCTTTCAGCTGAAGGATGCTGCGTGATCAGAAGCACTCATGGACATTCAGAGGAGCTGGCACGAAGCTTTTCACATCCCCTGGATGGAGCAGAGCAGGACACCCATTACCACTCACATTTTTCTTCATGGGAAGGAGCGGCACAAGATTTTTCAAAGCAGTGAGAAATCGGAGAGGTTTTTCTCCATGTAAGAGAAAATAATATAGGAATGCTCATTATTTAAGACTGTTTAACATCCAAAAGCTACATTATATTGTAACTCAATTTTGTATATATTTTGACAGTCATATTATTCATCAACCCTATAATCATTCTGACAAAATGTGCTGCTTAAAATCATGCATGAGCAGAAAAAGTCAATGTGGATATATAGCTCACAAAAGGTTTTCATTGCCTACCCCCCAACTGCTGTGGAGCATTTACATCTTTTCTCAATGGACTTCTCTCAGAGGGGTCCTTAAGGCCCCAGAATCTCCACTCTCTATTACCCCAGCTGAAACCAAGCTGATGTACTGTCACACCAGTCCCACTTCTGTAAGCGAGGACAACATTCGGCTGCTGTTTTGGGGTGTGTTTGTCCACTTGCTTGATAAAGCACTGTGCACATTCTGCTTACTTCCACTACACATCCAAGTACAGGCTTGGCTTTCAACAAAAGTAATCACGTGGTACCGAATGCCAGGAAGGCCATCTTCTAAGTCAGCGTATAATTCTCTGGAAACATACACTGCTATATGAGCAACATACAAAAATATACTTGGACATTTTTAGATTCTTTGAAGATTTAATGCTTTGCAAGTAGGAAAACTGAGAATATTATAGAGTTACATGAGATGCTGGAAATGATATTTACCAGCGAGGTAATTCAATATACCTCTATTGTGACATTCAATAATTAAAGAGAGGCCCCCAGCAGTGAATTGGTGGGTGAGGAACTCATGGCAGCGCCAACCTCAGAGAAGCAGCAGCGCCTGCAGAGGGGCGCTTCCCTCTGTGTGCCACATCCCCAGCTGGCACTGAAGCACAATCAGGGAGTGCTTTTGGCAGAACTGATTTCTCATTTCTCAGAATAAAAATTAACAGAAGAATGGAGACCGGACGGCCATTTCTAGAGACAGGTTTTTTTTCCTGGTAGTAGCCTTAGGCTGACTTTCCGGATTACAGACATCGCCCTGCTCCTGATTCTTCATAGGTACGACGGTCTGCTCAGACGGGGTCTGTGATTCAGCTCCAGCAGAAAAAAATAAAGGAATGTGAAGTTTGGTCTTTAATGAACAGAAACCAACAGCTGACAAATTAACTACTTTAGAGAAGTGAAAATTAAACAGTCCTGCAGACACGAGTGTTGGCATATGGAAAGCTGCCACCGAGCTAATAATAGATGTGTCTACTGCAGCAGAGAGGGAGGTCCCATCGTCCTGGAGCACACCATACATCTGGGCACTGGGAAAACAGCCACAAGGCAGCGTCTGTTTGTTGCTTGTTACCTTCCTGTCAGCTATTCATCTGCTGTAACCACTGGCTGAGGGCAGCCATCCACAGTGGCGACGCTGCACTGCAGTGGCACCAGGGTCAGTTCTGCCCACCAGCCCCGAATTTAGCATATGAGTTTCCTGAAGCCGTAGAAGCACAGGAGAGTCTTCCACTAGCACCCTGCCTGCTGCAGTGCAACTGCTCTACATAATTCCCCCAAACCCAGCCAACAGAATGCAGAAATGCGAGCGGGTGACAACAGCCATTTCCTCACATTACTTGAGGTAGGTGTAAAAGCACAAAACTACCTGTGGACTGGGTCTTCCTTACTTATACCAGCCCAACCCCTCCATCATCTCCTTGTGTGCAGTAGAGTCACACTGCTGAGAAACAGGAGGAGAACCAGAGTCACTACATGGAAGATGGAAAAAATCATAGAAAAATTACAAATCAGAGAAGGAAAGTGATTTACAGACATGTGATTATGAAACTCATCAATTGTATTTTCATAAGTATTCTCTTATTCATTAAAGGGAGAATGCAAATGAACAGGGTGGTGGAACTGCAGGCAGACGGCAGCCAGGTAACTTAGTTCCAGTTATTCCCAAAGAAAACACCAAGCAGAAAAGAGAACAAACTAGGTGATGTGCACCAGCAGCCAGCAGTAAGGCTGTGTATACACTGTATTGCAGTAGGAAGAGGAGTACACTCATGTAAAACATGCCTCACCCTACACACGCTCTCCTGGAGATGACAGATGAGGCTGATTCACAGCACTCCTCCCAGAAAGTGTCCTTACACTCTGTAATACAGAAAGCCAACAAGAGATAATGGGCACTAAAGAACAGAAGTGAGATAAAGCACTAAAGAGAGAGATAAGGTGCCAAAGAGGAGATATGCATGAGTGTGCACACACACAGGGGAACAAGCTCTAGTAAGAAGCAAGGGCAGACTCTGCCAGTTTTAGCACTGAATCACTGCTTCTCTTCATAGAGTACATAGCCCATGAGTTTTTGGAGACTTCTGGAGGTAACAAACCACAGGGCAATTTTGGTTGCATCACTGCTGAGTAAGCTGGATATGGAAGCTGGAAGCTGTACGTATATACTCCTGAAAAACCTGGGCCTCTGCCTGAGACTGTAGCAAGAAGAAGTAACCTTAAAAAGAGCCCGCAAGTTCTGTTAATGTTTCAATGCTTCCAAGTCAGATCAGAAACCAAAAAGTTGTCTGAGAGTTCTGCATCTTCTAGCTGCTTCCAGCAAGTAGTTGCTGTCTTCCACACATGTAAGTCCTCCATTGGCAGAATTCAGCTGGCAGTTTTATCCTTACAGACACCACCTACTGGCTCTGCATCGTCCATAAGTAGAATATCACATCAGGTTGGGTACCATGAACTTCACAGAGCTGACAGCTGCAGCAGATGGCCTTTCTGATAGCCTTCCATGTGTCCCTGTGAGCTTGCCAGAGCAGAAAGTCTGACCCCAGCAGTGCTGGCTGCTGGGAACATGACTGGGATGGACTTCTCCAGCACTGGCCAGGTTTTTCCAGGTCTGATGAGGAAGGGATGGCTCTCTGGCCTTACACAGCATACCACTACAGCAGCCACACTTGTCACCATCCAGAAGAACAGCAGAACAGTTCCAGAAGCTCTTTCCTCAGCACAGGGTGGTAGGCACAGCCACAGAAAGGTTTTGGCATCATGAAGGTGCCCTGGCCTCCCCTGGCTGCCGCTCACATGCTCATACTTTATGTTCTTCTCCACTGCTGAGCCCTTTGGTCCCTTTGTGCCATCCTGCCTTTTGCCTTGAACAGGGCATGATATGGGCACAGCATGAGGAACCTGAGACAGGCAGAGAAGTTCAAGAGGTTCCACATGCTGCACCCCTGGGAAGGCGACATTTCTCCACACAGAGCAATGGCACTGAAACCACACAGTTAAAATAGCAGCAACACTGACAGTACTCACAGGTCCCAGAAAAGAAAGGTGATGCAGAATTGGCTTGTTTACCTTTTCCATACTGGGAACCAGCACAAGTGTTGTGTGCTTGTCATCCTCTGCAATATGTGATATTCTGCCTCAAGATCACACAAATTAAAAAAACCAAACCCACAGAACTCCATTTGTTTTCTACAGGAAGAGCTCAAAACGCACAAAATCCAGCCTCTCTGTGTTGTTCTTCACAAGCTCCAAAGTGTTCAGCTGCTCAGGATATATCGCATTACAGCCCAGGGATGTACCCATCCTCTAAGTAAGGAGGGCCGTCACCCTGCAGCCAGCTGCTGCAGAACACGTGCTCTATGCATCTCAGGGCCATCAGAGCTTCTAGCCAGCCCTGGCTTCTCTTATATTCAAACTACAGCTCAGATCAGGGGCAACCCTGGCAAGCACTGAAGAATATATTTTCAGAGCTTTGAGAAAAATGGGGTTTTTGTTTGTCCTCCCCCCTGTCTCTTTCTTCAAAATGACCCATGCCCCGTCATAATGAGCAAAGGACACCAATTGCAGTCTCTTTGTGACAAGCAGCCTCAAGAAATCGTATGGTGTTTTAGACATTTAAAATAAAAACTGGTGATTTTACAGTGTTAGTCAGCAATAACTTCAAGAAGGCTTACTGGAGGTCACAAACAAATCCTGAAGGTGTTGGTCTGATTCAGAATCTGGCAGTTCCACATCTTGCAGCAGAAAACTGAAAACAACAGAAGGACACAGTGACAAAATATGCACAAGAATAAGAAAAAAAATCTGACTTAGTAAAAACAAGACAGGATACAGCATCAGCCTTGTCCTAAAGAGGGATTTCTTTGGCTCTTCCTGGTTTCTGAGGTCAAAAAGTGTGTTATTCTTCCTTTCCAAGGGGCTGGATTGAGGCTGTGGCTCATGAGGTGGGGCAGATGGCTGTGGGATCCCCACACTGAGATCTCCTCTCCCCACTACAGCATGGTTTGAAGATGGCTTCAGAGCTGTGGAGAACTGAAACACCCAGATGTGCAGGTGTCCCAGGCACGAGCTGAGCGATGCAGAGGAGACAGCAGCAAATGCTCTTTCCCTCTCTCCATGAACAGCCCAGCAAAGAAGAAGATAACTTTCTTCTTGCATTACTTTTGGTTCATTTGGCTGCATTTTAGAACAGACACGATTAGGCAGATTTTTAAATGAATAGATTGCTTACATTTTCATTAAAGATGGCTCAACAAGATTGTTTCAGTGACTGAAAAGCCAGCATTGGGGATTTTACAGACCTGCACTGGGCTGAACTGCAGCAGTTTGCCTGCTGGCTGCATGCAGGGCTCTTCTGGGGAAATCAGCACCCGCAGTAACAAGCCCTTAGGCCCTGAGCACAAACCACAGTTTTCTGCAACATAACAGCTGCTCTGGATTTCTTCCTAATCTGCATTGCACACAGCACAAAGGTTTCAGTAGGCACAATCTTACTTCAGTGCAGTACACAATTTCCTTTCACACACACACGAGGCCCCTGGAGCCGACCTGCACAGTGCTCAGAGGCTCCAGCACAGGCTCGGGGCTGCAGAAGTCTGCTCCTGCCCTCCATGTCCCCTGTGTATGCCTGCAGTGCAGTGCACAGCTGCTCCTGACAGGTACATGCACTAGCAGCTTGGAAACGAAACAAAGGGTGAGTTCTGATGAAAGCTTGGCCATTATAACCCAGGGGTAGGACGATGTATGGGTAGAAACTGAATTTCAAATAACAACAAATGTGTGTTAGTATTATGAGTATTAGTTATCCGTGTGGGGCTTGAAAAGCAGCTGTATGAAACAGAGCCGCTAAATGCTCTATGATTTCCTTTACCATCCAAAAATATGAAGCGAAGGTAATGAGACAATCTTGGCAATTTACTTTCCTGAGCTTTTTAGGTGATTACCTGAAGTAGATGAGGTACAGCTATCACATCCCCCCATCTCCCCTCTGCCCTACCTCTCCAGCTGAGCACTTCCTTTTACTCCCCAACATGACTTCAAGACACTGACAGTTCTGCTTTTCCTCCAGATGGGGAACATTCCTGTCTTGTATGGCTCCATCATTACAAGACTCATCAAGCTTTCTTCCCTGCTCCACACAGCATTAAAGCAAATACAATGAGCCTAAACTTGTCACTAACCATAAATGCACCTAATCCACCAAAAAAACAGGAGCTGAGCCTTCAGGACAAGATGCTCTCAGAAATCCCAAGTCTGCAGTCAGGAAAATGCAGAGCACCAATTCTAAAATATTTTATGTGGTTGGAGACCATGTAATCTGTGTACCAGAGTTAGATGAGTACAGAATCAGCATTAGAAGCTGAATCATTTCCAGGATAGGAGAGATTTATCCTATAGGGCTCCCTATTAAGGTCTTACACAGTGTGCTACCTACTCAATAAACCCAAGAAATTAAATGACTCTGGCACAAATGAACAGATCATAAAAAAGATCCAATAAAAAGACTCGGGAGATAAAAACCTCTTTGAATCTCCATGGTGGGAGCTGGACCAAGGATGAGGTTGGGCCCTGCTCTGCACAGCATGCACTTTCCAGCACCGCCGCAGCCCCAAGGCTTTCTTGCCCAGGTACACCACACTCGGGGTGAATGAGGGCTCCCTCACAGCAGGCAAGAGCCAGCAAACAGCATACGAGCCTGAAGCCACAAGTCTGAAGCTACTGAAGACATGAGAATATAAAGCGAGTCTGAAGCTTGAAGTGCTGGTTTTAAGAGCTAAATAGTTGTGCCCAGTACTGTGATCTGTTGTTACTCTGCCGTCGTTAGTCCACCAGAGCTTAAAATAGGCTGAGCAACAAGGTAAACAACTGTAAAAATCCCAGGCTGCTGCCAGCAGACACTCAGGAGGCCGCAGCATCATACTGTTTCGCTTCACTTCCAGTGACTGCGTTATTTGTAGAAGTCTCCATTAGAATTCAGGAGCCGAGTGTTGATGCAGCCAGAGAAAAACTTCACGCTGCAGGAGAATCCATACACCATGCAACGCTGGATAAGCCCAGCTCCAGTGCTTCAGACAGAGCGAGCATGGAGTGCCCTTTGCTGCAAATACACAGGCAATGGTCCCTTTATTTCACTTCCTCACTCCACAGGACAAAATCTAGGCATGAAATCATGGTCTACAATCCTCCCAGATTCTCTGAAATCATCCTGTCGAGTGCAGGTAGTTCTCATGCTTCAGCTACTGCCATCACAGGCTTTGTTAGTGCTGGAGGCTGAGGCTTTGTAAGAAGCCATGGGAGTTCAGGACGTTCTGTTCAGAACGCCAAAGGCGCTGAATAACCACTTACATTTGCATGTGCCTAAACATAGCCCAAACATACTGCAAATAGCAGGAATAGGGTTAGCACTGAGAAGCACAACTAAAAGCAACAAACACCCATTAATAATTTGGTACTTTTCCAGAAAGGCTAGAACACAGCCTATCAAAAAGAATAAGCGAAGTGGTATTTTTGTATAGACAATGGAGGAAACAACAAACAAAAAGCCAACGATCACAAAGGGCAAACATTTGAGATGTTTGCCGCAAACTTCAAAGCCTACTTTTAACCAGTCAGTACACTTCACGAGATTATCCCAAGATCATCTGTTAAGTACTGTTTCTGGAGTTCTGACTATTTGCTAGACATGCACAATCTATTTGCTGCCTGAGCTCAAGTGCTTTTCTCTGCTGCAGCAGTGACAGCTCACAAAGAAGCAGCCAGCTTACAGCAGAGCTGCTGCATTATGAATCATGCCATGTGCAGCAGAAAGGAGGCTGCAGCGCTCAGGGTGGGCTACCGAGAGCCAGCAGACACGGGGTGCTCCTCTTGGTGCTGCCCACGGTTTGGCAGACGATCGTCAGAGCCGCTCTCATCGCGTGCATCCGTTTCTTGGCTTCCGTATGCTGAGCATCAGCAGTAAGGCAGAACACCCCAGGGAGTGCTCACCTTAGGAAGCCAAGGAAAGGAAGAATGAGACCATATGAAAAGGAAATAATTTGAGCATTGTGAGGCATTTACATTTCTGATTTCAGAGGCAGTTCAGACTGCACTTTAGAAGATAGGCTCTGACCCATATAACAGAAGAGAAGGGAAACGTTAAAAATGTAACAACGTTCCTTACAATTATTTCATCCCCCCCCCCCGAGTGTCTGGTGAGGCAGGCTGTAGTTACTGCAGTGAAGATCATGAAGTGTCTGGATGCTGTGAGCACTGCTGCCTCTGCTATACCTGACCAGATTCACCCTCACAGCGTCCCTGTGCAAGGGAAGTAGGGCACTGAGTGCGGTTCACTGCAGAGATGGCTGCAGAAGAATATTCCTGTAGTTAAAGATAGTCCGTGTCACTGGATCCGGTGATGCACGCAGTGATTTTTAAAGAAGCCCCGCCCGGTAACAGCGCAGGATGCAGCCTACCGGCGGCACACAGGAATCCCCGCTCGGAGCCGATTCCCGCAGCCCAGGCAGCGCTGCAGAGCGGCACCCTGCCGGCCGGGATGCGTCACGCAGAGGAGTTCCCGACAGTCTCCAGCTGCCAGACAGCGTGTCGTGCAGCCCGGCCACCCAGCCTCCCAGTCAGCCTGTAATCAGCTGTGCTATACATGTGCAGCGGCCTCCAGAGCATAGCAACAGGTGTACTTTGAAACCTGAAAGGTCCTTAGTTCATTTAAACCCTTGGCAGGAAGTCACAGCAGAAGGTCCATTAGCACAGCTGTCGGAGCAGAGGGACTTACAATGGCCACACCTGTTCCATCACCACTGAGCACCCACAACGCTCCTCACTCCCACTTTCTGCCCAGTAGCACAGCATGACAGACCCCTGCGCTGCACAAAATCCAAGTACAGCTCCAAATGACCTAGAAGCATTAGCTCCACATTGTGGCAGGATTTCTTCCTGCTGTGACAGAAGGCTCTGCTGTGCACAGCTTACACCAGAACACCCACATGCCAATGTCAGGACACACCACAAGACCGTATCTGCTGTAGATTTCAGTAGGGAGCATTCACCCTCCACAGGACTCAAGGTGTGCCCTGCAACCACCACCCAGCCATGCACCGAGGCCAGGACTCATCCAAAAGAGCAGAGAAGGCAGGGGAAGGGACAGTCAGAAAATACAGAATTGGAACATGGAAGAATGTGGGAAAAGGAAGGGAACAAACATATAATCCCTCTAGAACTAGGGGTTGTACCAAACTGTCTACTGGATGGTTTGTGGAGGAAGCAGAACGTTCGTCAGCCCACTGTCATCAGATACACATCTGTGCCAAAGCCCTTTTCCAAAATACTGGCAGCCATGACAGCAGAAAACACAAGCACTGCCCAATTACCATACATGTTTTTAAAGCCCAAACAAATCCTCGGTCACATCCTGCAGCCCTGACTCACAGCCCCACCTCAACATGCCCACATCCCATGGCTCACAGGGCGAGCCATCTCCTCTTGCTACTCACCACAATCTCACACACTGCCCTCACTGCCTCACTTCTACATTGCCTACAAATTCATTGAGCAGGAGTGCTGCGGTTCCTAAGAAAGGAACTGGGGCCGATCATTTCTGTGACTGCTGCCACGTAGATCCCCCCACAGAACACTGCGGGGTGACTTCATTGCAGCCCTTCAATATCTAAAGGGAGCCTAGAGAGGGGAGGGGAATCAGCTCTTTTAAAGGGTTGACAGCTGCAGGACAAGGGAAAATGGTTTTAAGTTGAGGGAGGGAAGATTGAGGTTGGATGTCAGGGGGAAGTTCTTTAGAGAGAGAGTGGTGAGGTGCTGGAACAGCTGCTCAGAGAGGCTGTGGATGCCCCGTCCATCCCTGGAGGTGTTTGAGGCCAGGCTGGATGGGGCCATGGGCAGCCTGGGCTGCTGTGAAATGTGGAGGTTGGTGGCCCTGCATGGCACAGGGGGGTTGCAGATTCATGATCCTTGAGATCCCTTCCAACCCGGGGCATTCTGTGATTCTGTGATTTTCAGACTTCTACATCAAGTAATTACTCTCTGCTCCTGGATAGGAAGAAACATTCCCATTTTACAGACAGGAAAAGTAGCCCCTCATGATGGCAAGGCTTTAAAAGACCATTTTATCAGTCTAAAGATGAGGTGTTTTTTGTTTTTTGTGTTTTTTTTTTTTTTTTTTAAATCGCTTGTATTTTCTCTGTAAGAAAGTGAGATGAGGACATGAACCTTTCTGAGTGGAACTACTCAGTCCTGACCACCATATGCCACATTTCATTCAATCCATTGGTAACCTCAGTCTGTTGCGAGAGGCATGAGTTCTGTCTTTTAGGTGGATGTAATGGATTGCAACCTCTCCACTGCAGTCAGAAGCAGGAATTTTTCCTAGGAAAAATCCATTGCCACTGAGCTAGATTCTTCTTCCTCTGAAATCTGTAATTCTCTCTACTTTTTTTTTTTTTTTTAAGTTCAGATTCATGAACAGAGATTGAAATGACCAACCTGTTTGCACCAAGAAGAGAGAAAACCCTATTCCTCATTCTTCAACAACAGTTCTTGACATCTCATTTCACAGACATCAGATGATAAAGCTTTTTATGTAGAACTTGATACAGAGACTGAAATGACTTGCAGGGCATTCCACTAAAAGGAAAATGTCCCAGAGAACAGCAGTTGTGTACGTTACTCTTACTGTGGAACAAAAGAGCAGTTTTTACTGCTATGAACTCAAGATCCAACAATATTTGGTATTTTATCAATGTACAAATACTGATGGGGTGGAACAAAGAGAACAGAGCTCTTCTCAGTGGTGTCCAGTGACAGGGCAACATGCCATGGGCACATACTGAAACACCAGTAAATCTGTTGAAGTATAGGAGGAAAACCTTATTGCTGTGGGTCTGGTCAAACACCAGGACAGGTTTCCCAGGGACACCATGTAGCCTCCATGCTCAGGAGATATTCAACAGTGACCAACAGTGTCCTGCACAAGCTGCTCTAATTGCCCTGCTTTGAAGAATCAACTAGGTGACCTGCAGAGGTCCCTTCCAACCTCAACTATCCTTTAATTGTGAGTAATGAGAAGAACATGATTTGTTTAGTCAAGAAAGAGAAAGCTGGAGGTAGGCATAATGGATCCCTTTGAAGCAGACAGATCTCTATGTGTACTTATCAAGACAGATAAAGCAGTGACAGGTTAGCTTTAGGGAAAGAATGGCACATATTTATGCTCCACAGGCAGGAGGATTTAAGTGCTGGAATAGCCCTTGGAATCTTAGCCACAAACTTAAAGAGGAAAACATGCAAACAGTCATTAGGAATGGCCTAGGTGTTATCAATTTTGTTTCAGAGCATCTGAATATTCTACTGCTTGGATCAGCGCTTTCCAAGCAGAAAATAGGTGGCTCCAGCATTTGTGCCTTCAGTGAGTCCTCGCTCAGGTGAAGTGACCGCTGCAGCAAGGAGGACGCAGCAGGCAGGAAGAAGGGTCTTTGGACAGAGGTTCTCAAAGAAGGAAGGCACATTCCTTCAAGACAGATGGAGAGCTTCAGAAGCCAGAGGGTGCAATCATTGTGTCTTATCATCACCAGACCAGAAACCATGACAGCGCTCCTGAGAACGACAGGAAGGAAGTCTCCATTAAATTGGGTAACTAGGGAGAAGAAAGCCTCCAAGTTTATTCCTGCCAGCAAACTAGCTTCGCTGTGTCTCGTGGCACACACAAAGTACACCAGTCCCAGACAGGAGAAAATGCCAACATTTTTTCTGTGACCCCATGAAAAAAGACTTTATTCTGTAGGAAGGCTTTGTAATTGCTAAGAAAGCTCAATGGAAGAGACAGGGAAAAAAAAGAAATCTGATGTCAAGACTCCGATGAATTTAACTTGCTGGTATAAATGTACATACTGCACATTTAAGCAGAAATCAAATATCCTAAAAATATCCCCAGTACAGCCTGAGAAGATTGTTGCCTTGTTAAACACTAGCTTCACTCCAGCTGATTTTTGCATTTTCACAATATTGCAAATTATGAACTCCTTCAAACTCTGGAATACAGTAGTAGAAAAAAAAAAAAAAAAAAAAAAAAAAAAAAAGAACAAAATTGAGAATAGTTTAATTATCAGAAAGTCAAATCTGCAAAGGAACAGCCTACCTGAAACCCAGCACTGACACACCATTCACAGGATCCACCACTGCTCACTTGAATGTTTTCCTAAAAGTTCATTTATTTTAGTCTACATTTATGTTAATAAATGGATATTCAATATGTGAATTGATGTTTCTGAAAGCACTTTTTTTTTGTTGCTGTAAAACAATTGAGAAATTCAGACTAGCGTCTTCTCGTATCTTACAAACATTCAGCCTCACCTTGTTCTTCAGAAGGCATCTGACAAACGACATTAGTCAGCACTGCTATGTGGGCTGTCACCTCTTGTTCTGTAAGAGGACTGGATAGCTCTGTGCACAGTGCAGGGTACAGTAGGGCAGCAGTTGCTAGGGGAAGAAGTTAATTTAGCATGCAAGCTTGTATCTGTCTAGTTGGTTGGAGATCCATTTGTGAAAGGTTTTTAAAAAGCACCACATATACCTGTGACTACAAATAGAAAGCTAGCTTTTGTAGGAGGCAGTTTTTAGGGGGCTGGGAATGAGACACAGTCCTGACACCTGCTTGGAAACGACAAAGTCCAGATGATGATTATTGCATGGGGAAACAGATCATCTCAGCCTAGTTCTCAGTCAGCAAGCAAGCAGATGGTGCACAAACATCATCTCCCACACCTGCCTGCATTTGTCTCCTACCTCCTGCTTTTCATTTACCCAGCGTCTGGTACAAGTCCAGCCTCTAGCTAGAGATCCTGCAGTAACACAAATAGCCACTGAAGACTGTCACTCAGTCTTGCTTGCAGGTTGAACATTAGGGCAAACAGCCAACTGAAAGCTTGCGGAAAGTCAGGGGAAGTTTTAAGCACAACCTAAGTTGCAAGAAAGAGACTAAGATGGGTGAATGGGCACATTGGAAGGCTCACAGTCCTAATGGAGCTGCAGCTCCCTCTGGGTCAGTGTAGCACAGTGGGAGCTTCCCAGCAGCAGCAAGGCAGTGCAGTAAAAGCTAACCAGCCTAAAAGAAAGAAGCAGCTAGAGCTGATGTGTCACAGGCACAAGATAAGGCTCCTCCTGTTGCGAATACCTGGAGAATGTTTTCTATTTATACCAAGGTTCTGGGCAACAGATAGCGCATAAGAAGCTGCAAAGAGAGGATATGATTTCCCTTTATACTACAACTTTCCTCCTGGTATAACTTCCTGTAGGAAGCAGCAAAAACTCTGTTACCATTGTCTTTGTCGTGGCAGCTGCTTTTATGCTATCATAAGTATGGAATACACAAATTTATAGATAATATTACCAGCATTTTTTCCAACCAAACCAGCTTGTTAGCAAATAACAGATTGGATTTCTCTGCCACTGTAAGACACTGTCACGGTTTTATAATTTTTTCCTCCCAGGGGTGTGGTTCCCTTCGCCCCTTTGTCACAGAATCAGGCCGGACCGTGACAGATGCTTTACCTTCATCTAGCAGACCAGGAAAAAGGGTTTGAAACTACCCTGAGACTGAAAACACACAGGTGAAGCTAACTAAAACCAAGTTATCTTTTTGCATTTAAAAGAAAATAGGTTCTTTCCACTAATTTCCACTAACAATTAGGAGCCTGTCTTTATGTGCAAAGACTACCCCAGAACCTCACCAAGATCAGCTTAATGAATTCAAAGTTGCATAGCTGTGCAAACCAACGTGCACTTGAAAGTCAGCCTCAGTGCTTGTGTGATAACACAACTAAAGGAAATTCTCATTGTGTTTCACTTCACAATACAGGGCCAAAATGCATGCTTAGCTTGTGCCAGCCTCGAAGGGTCACTGCAGACACAGCTGCACCCAGGGCCATGTTTCACTGCCTCCCAGCACACCACCACCAGCAAAGCAGGATCTGCTGTGCTTGGAGGTGGACAACCAGCACTTGTGTCTTCACGTATACAGAGTGGTGAAGCAGTTCTGTGTAGTTTGGTGAGACGAGTGTATTCTTTGCAGTCACAACCCAGGCTGTCTCTGAGATATGGGTTCAAGTGAATTCAAAGCAAAAATAAGAATCACTCGCTGCTTTGCATTTTGCGTTTGTGAGAACCCTGTGAATACAAAATAACATCAGCCCAGATTCACAATCAGGTTTTATATACCAGCAGATCAAGGTTGTTTAGCTGTGCAGCTGTGGATTTGTTCTATCTTCAGTATATTTCTCATTTAGCTATGTTAATCCTGAAGCAGGGAAGTAGAACTGCACTATTTTATACACTTTATGCATATACTGCAGATTCCCCGTGTGTTCTCCACTGTCTCCCTCTGTATGTGCTTACAGTCACAGCATTTAGAACAACTCTACCTATTGTTAAAGCTTCTCACTATGATGGTCTCCAGCAGTTTGACAGTGATAAACTGCAACTGCTCCACCCGTATTTTCCATGTGAGGAGTCTGTCTCAAAATGAAACGTTTGGAAAGCTTCTGCAAAAATACAGCAGCTATTTAAGAAAGAAAAAAAAAAGGGAAATGGGTACTAATTCATTAATAATTCATACACAAACACAGTAACAACTGCAACCTCATGGCGGGGCTCAACAAGTCAGTAGAAAAGGAGACAGTAGAGATAAACAAAACAGAGAAAGTAAATAGTGTATCACATGCAGTACAGTAGTTATGCAAACTGCTCCCCAAGGAATCAAGCCAAAAAAAAAGGTTAAATACTTCACTGACACTAATCTTTTCACTTCTCATTTTATAATTTGATTGGTTATAAATCAGTCTGCACAGTGTAAGCTAACATCCCTCATTTTTCAAATTTTACTTACTGCAATAACACTAACTCTGCAAATCACCCTGGCTATGCGTTATTTTTATATCCAAGAGCACAAAGTGACAGCAGTTCAGCAGGACAGATCTGACTAAGAGACAGAAAGAAATCATTCTGCTTCGCAGACATGCAAGAACATGACCGTGCTCCATAGCCCAAGAAGGCTGATTTTAAAGCCGTAGGATGAAAATGACTCAGCCTGCGTTAAAATTAGAGGTATGACAGGATTAAAACTGCAGGATAAGTAACAAATGTATTTTAACTTGACTTAAAGTAATCTTGTTGTTAACGTCTGTTAAGGAAATGTCGGAGATCCAGCAATTTTAGAAGCCCATGAAATAATCAAACCTACAAAGAGTTCTCTAAAGCTTCGCACTGTCACTGCTGGCGGAGGGCCAGCCCTGGAGCAGGGGCTGTACAGGGCAGCCGTCGCTGTGGCTTTGCTCCTTGTGACAGAGCAGCAGCCCCAATGCCGCGGGCACACAGGTATGAGCCGCAGGCACAGGGCAACGCGGAGAGAAACGGACACAGCAAGGAAGCAACTGTCCCAGCGATCCTACACAACGCAACTCACCGCCTCGCTCCCACCAGCAGCAACAACTCCCACCCAGAGCCTCCCCAGCCGCCTCCATCCGGCTCCTCCTACTCTCTATCCAGGGAGAACTCTACAGCCGTTCTCTGCTGTGTCGGCTTCTGCCCACCCTCAACAAAGAAGAACAACTCAGCCCCAGGGGTAACGCTGCAGGGAGGGAAGCACTCTGGAAACGACCTGGAGTGCAGTGGTGCAACTGCTCACAGACAAAAGCTGTTTTCTAATCAAACACAGACACAGCTGTAAGTCAGTTAGCTCAAAATGACCCTGGTAAGCTTTTCTGTATCTTTTATCGCTTCTCCTTGTGCTCAGAGACAGAAACACAGCATTTCTGGTGACTTTAATAATAAAGAGCTACTAAAAAAAAAAAATTATGCATTTTAAAATCTACACGACATTTTGGATGCTGGATGAAAAACGTGTAAATTAGAAGAGTATAATGGGCAAGAGACCATCATGAGAGATTCCCTCCTGGATACACTGCTGAGAGCCAGGAACAGCACTCCCCATCTCAGCATTTCCCATTGGCCATTATAAATTCAGCTTTGCATTAGCTGACGTCAGGTGTGTGCAGCATTCGCTAGTGATCTGTGGGCAGGCGTTGCTCTTGGTGGGGTTTCCCCGCCTTCCTGATTACCCAGCTTTCTTTCTCAATTAGTGCCTAGATGATCAGTGGAGTAAAAAGGGAAGAATGTCCTCTCCTGAGCAAATCTTTCAGTGTTTTTCAGCCTTTCTGCAGTGTGTTTGTATATATATACCCTCTAAAAAGAAAGGTGAAAACAACTGCCACTAAAGGATTCTGCATCTCCCAGCATGGGCTGACAAAGTCCTGCTTAAATTTGTGTACAACGATTTGCATATAGAACTACTGCAATGTTTTCTCCTGCTAAGAGGACAGACAGGGCCACACTACGGTAAATTAACATTCCACTCACACTGCCAGCGCTGGCTGTCTCACTAGGTCCCTTGTACCAGCACAGAGGCAATGAGCTCTGCACTGCAGAGCAAAAGGCAGCATGGCACTGTGCTCCAAAGAGCCACAGTGACCAGGTTCCTGTGCACAGGTGGTTTTACAAACACAGGCCAGGTGTGATTTCCTTGCACAGTGTTGCACCTCAGCCTCTCAGAATGAGGCTGTATTCTGCCAAACTGCTCCTCTGTGTACTCCTGCATGGTAGTGTCCTTTTCTGTGACACAAGGCTGGTGCCTCAAAGACTGACAGAGGCCGATAACAAGCAGTCAATGAGCTTCTGCTCCACATGGCCATGCGGCCCACCTACACCCAACAGCACCCAACACAGCACCCAACAGCACCAAGTGGCAGGCAGCCAGCAGGGCAAGTACCACTGCCTCCAGAAAAGCCTCAAGGAGAGAAAACGTCAGCTCAGTTACTCAATCTGAACTATTCACATATACTTAATGCAGAAGACCATAGGTCCTATTCATCCTGTCAGTCACTGCTTTATCCAGACCTTGCAAGGACTGCAGGCAAGCACTGATCATACGTTTCTCATAGCAAAACAATGTAAGAAAGAGGGTGAATAGGCTGAAAAACCAGACCCTAGGAAGCAGGCTTGTATAGCCAGTGGGGGATGAATCATTCTTGTTTCAGAAGCAGTATCATTAGCCTGAAGCTAAAAAAAGCAAAACAGGGAGTAAAGTAAGGCACTTGTAAAGAAGAATGTTTTCTTATGGGTGTTTGCTTTGTTTTGTTCTACTTTAACAGCTATCTGCTCGATGTAGCAGAACTTGTCACAATACAGAGAGTTAAAAGTTTTTGCTCTCAGAATGTGGGGCAGCATTTTCACCAAACAAGAATGGCCGTGTGGTTACTTTAATTCCTGGCATGGCTAGGCACATCTTATCACTAGCTCATGAAAAAAATGGAAATACATAAGACAGACAGTTTTCTTCTTAGGTAATGAGATACGATTCTCAGCACAGGATGGGGATTGTTGGCAAGATGCAGTATCAGTGCAGAGGAGCTCAGTACTGCCAGCTGAATAGATCAGTCGTGTTTCTTTCTGCAAATGTTATGTCTACTACTACTACAAATAGCACTGCAGAGTGATAAAACTTTAGAAATGTGAAAAAAATATTTTCTTTATTTTCATGTCTGTTTGCTGTGAGAATCTGGCAGCATTTTGTTTTGTCAAAGTTGCATTTCAGGCTCAGAGTACCAACATTTCTTGGACCTTTACACCTGCACCCATCATTAACAGCAGCAACACACACAGTACACAGAAGGCAGCCTTGCTAAGCATCTTTCAAACTAGAAAGAAATAAGATAATTTTCAGAAGAATATATGCTTTAAAGCACTGAAACATGCTCTTTAATGTCTACTGGTTAAGGCCAGGGCCTACAGAAACTAAAAGATCTCTAAAAGATGTTGCCAGAGCTTTCCTTTCATAAACACTCACATTGGGTTCATGTGCGTCTATAGGATCCTAGATGACTATTTTTAACTACACGAGGAGCAAACAACTCTCAGACACCATAACCTTCCAGATGAGTCTACACATGTTCCAATGCCATTCTCATCTGCACATAACTAATGTGTGCATTACTCAGGAAAGAGTAACAGCAGGGCTGTGGTCTCATGCCACTGATTTCATTACTGTACAGAAATATGCTGCTGTAAATTAACCAGTACATAATGATTTGTCATAAATAATTACAGCTGAAAGTGCAACTGACAATGAATGAAGCAAGAACACAATGTAATCCTGTATTCCTCTTATCCTACCTGGTAACATCCTGATTTAGCTCAAACACTAAATCTGAGTCTGCCTAAACACAGGAAAGAATTTGTAAGTATCATATATTAGTTTGAAAAGCACTTTGGACACACACACACAAGAAAACATATTCTGAAGTACCCATAATCTGTTCAAGGATTAAACTGCAATCCGTACTCCACACAGACCTCAGCCATCTTTCATCGGCCTCAGAGGTGAAGTTTAGCACCGTGAGAGGTGGTGACGCGGCAGCAGGAGGCACTGCCCAGCCATCCCAGTCAGGAGAACAGAAGCCACACATCTCTCATCAGCAGACTTTTCCACAGCAATGCCTGTTTTGCGCTGCAGGTGAGACTGAGGGTTGAGTGCAGGACAAAGAGTTGGGAAAAATAAGTTCTGCACTGGAGTGTGGATTTAGAGCAGTTCAGCTTCTGAGGCCTGAAGGTGCGCAGAAACAGAGAGGTGAGCAGGACACGAGTAATGCTACTGTATCTTTTACACGGATATTTAAAGCAGACCAAAGATGCTTCCAAGCAACTTCTAGGACACAGCTTGCTCCATTGCTCCCATCAGTAAAGTGTCAGATTATTTTAAATGGGCTTATTATATTTTTATTCATTAATTTCAGTGTAACAGCAAATTCTCTTTTCTAGATGGACATAGGACGGCCCGACAAAACCTGCTGTTTCGTTCTCTCTAGGCATCCTCTGTATCCTTCTCCATCACTGCTTGCAGCTCCTTGCCAGGTCTTCTCTGAAGTACTACAGAGCTTCCATACACTTGGATTTGGTAGTTTGTTAATCTTTTCTATTACTTATTTTAAAACAAAAAGGTTTATCTGCTCACCACTGTTGATGTGTTTAGAGAGCCAGCCCTGGTCTTCATCCGAACAGAGCAATCCCTGCTGTATAGTTAGGGCAGATCCTGCTCCGCTTCCTTGCATGTAGCACCACTGCACTGCCCACCTCCTGCACCCCAGTGGGATCACAAGGGATGGAGCTCCCAAGGCCACCCCTGCAGACAGTAACCCATGGGGAGAGGGCTCTGACCTGTTTCTGTGCTGTCCATCTCCAGAGTGCACCATGGCACACAAACACCTTGCTGCTGCCACAGACATCAGTGGGACGCAGGGGGCACAGGCAGGAAGCAGTGGGAGTTCCAGAAAAGCTTTGGATACACACAGGGCATCATATTCTGCTTGTTGTACAGGGACAGATTAAAATTATAAGGAACAGGAATGCTCTCCTTTACTGTGTTAGGCAGATTTCCATGATGGAATGGGGTGTGAACAGCAAATGAGATGGACCCAGGGGAAAAGATCACTTGTAACTGCCCTCTGACAGTGGCAAAAGGATCTTCTGCCCATCTGTTGCTGCCTACACTCATCACAGCCTTGCTTGGAGGCTGAGCAAAGGGCCTGCCAGCCTGCTCTGCTGCACAGAAACCCTGTAGAGAACCCAGGATTTTCTGATGGAAAGCCTTCAGGTGCTGTGCGGTGCTGAGGAAAAGAGGATGTATGTTTGGCTCCAGCACGGCTGCACTCTCCTGGATCCTGACTTCTGATTAAAGCATTATAGCTGAGAGCAGGAACCCACAGAACCACACCATGGATGGGAACACTGGTAGGTTTGCACTGAATATAGACCAGCAGAATTCCCTCTTCTCTGCAATACTGATGGACTGATCTTGTCTTTGCTGATCTGCCAGGACAGAGCAGCTGACACCCACCTCCTCCATGCTGCACTAGGTGCTCACAGCTGCACGAGCCCCAGAGTGTTAAGCACACAAAAAACCTCCCACAGACCAACTTCATTTCTCTTTTTTCTATAATCATTTCTTTAGGCAAGTCTCTCTTGGTATTTTAAAAATTCATTTTAATCAATTTAAAATTAATAAAGAAACAGTGAAACCCTCAGGGTCCGCTCACTCCAATCTTTGCCGCTCTGGAAGTGATGATTCAGCGTCAGCGTGGTACTGCTGCAGGAAGCTCCAAGGAGCTGTGCTGAGCTGAATTAGGTCACTCGGCTTGCTATTTACAGAGAGGCAACCTTTTCCATCATTGGATGTTTCTTTGTTTCTTATCTGAAAGAGAACTGCTGCGTTCCAAGGGCACAACCTCTGGCCATGTCTTGCTGTGGCCACATGTCCTGGCTCTGCCTGCGCCCATCTGGGAGGACCGAGGGGACACGGCTACTGGCTGCAAGGCACTGCTGAGCCCTGTCCTGGACAAGAGCCCTTGCAGAGCACGGGGCTCCCAGATGAGCATCCCCACTCTGCAGCACTGCTGTGGGTCACAGCAGTGCCTGGACAGCAGCACCCCGGTGCACCTGGCACGGGGAGGAGCCGGCTGCACAGCGAAGGGAGGCTGGCCGCTGTGGGCCAGCCCTCTGTGTACGTGCCAGGGGCGAAGGAGGACGAAGAGCACCCTGCAGCATGGAAGTTCTGTTGAATAGCTGGGGAGCAGTAGCAGGGCCAGCAGGAGAGCAGGAGCCCCACGGCCTGCCCCGGGAAGCTATGTGCCAGCCTTGTCAGGACTGGCCAGCCTCCACAGAGAGCAGAAAGGCTGCTTGTCATCAGCCGGCAGCTGTGCTGACAAGCAGATCTGAGATGATGCCAGCTCACAGTACTCACCTAAAAACATTGGGTGACCCACTTTGCAGGAGGCAAGAGCGCTGCATCCCATGGGCGCAGGCACCCCCTCAGCCACATCTGGCTCCGCACCAGGAGGAGGCCTGGCCATGCACAACGCCACAAACTGCCCGGCTTCTCTTCAAGGCTGCTCTGCCGCGGGACCCACCTCACTGCTCACACCAGAGCCCCAAGTACTCAGTGAGAGCTTCCCTACGAGAGCCACAGGAAGCGCTGAGCTGGGCCTTAAAAGGAGAAACAAAAACACCACAAGAAATTGCTTGCACTTTCTTAAAATTAGTTATGCTTCCTTCACAGACAATGGCTGCAAGTAACAAGAAGTCTGGAGTAATTAACTGAACATTCTTTGCATACTAACCAAGAAGAAAATATCTAGGATCTATAGCTCATTCCTTTACTAACCAGGCAAAAGGTTTGGGCTGAATTAGTTTTAGACCACAATTTAGAGACCTTACACTGAAATTATCCAGTAGAAAGAACTGAACAGTCTCGTACATTTGTGAGGGCCTTACCACAAAAACCAAGGTTTATGGTTGGTTATTTTGGTTTTCTTTTTAAGGAAATCAAATACTTTTTTTTTTTTTTTCCTGTATTACCGTGGCAAAGTGGTAAAGGTTTAGCAGTAGACCGCATTGGCATCCAAGAAACAAATAAAACAACCATTCCCTTAGCTAGATTAGCTGCCAAAGCAAGCGTTAAAGCGCTGTTATCAGAGCTGAAAGCTCCACATTAATACAGAGGACAAAGGATCTTCTCTGTAACAAGGGTAGGTGTAGTGCTGGCATTAAAGTACCTCAACACCCTGAAACACCTTTACCCAACGCAGCCTGTACTGCTCCATTAGGACAAACACCATTTTGGTAGTAAAGCTGCATAATTCTCCGCCATTAATTACTATTTTTTCAACAAGAACCAAAAGCCAATGTCCCACAGTTAAGATAAGGTAATCATAGCAACACACAACTCTTTGTGTGGATGGAAACACAACTGTGCAGCATCAGTATTGCTAAATAAGACTCAGATGCTCAGTTGTATTAGGAATTGATTGCACTAGCAGGCAGATGAATCTATTCTGTGGTCTGCGGAAAAAAAAGGGCATGTAACAGAAATATGGAGAAAATGCTATGATTGTTTAAATGGGTTTTGATACCATTGGAAAAAAAAAAAAACAAAAAACCAAACCTGCTAAGGCAAGTTAAGGCTTACTGGGTAAGTCAGTATCAAGCCCTTTATCTTTACAAATAGCCTTTAAAGGATAAAAGAGCTGCTGCCCTTCTATGCCTTTGCCATGAATCTGTTATATTCACAGAACCACGGGGTCAGAAGGGACCTCAAGGATCATGAATCTCCAACCCCCCCGCCACATGCAGGGCCACCAATCTCCACATTTCACAGCAGCCCAGGCTGCCCATGGCCCCATCCAACCTGGCCTTGAACACCTCCAGGGACAGATGGAGCATCACAGCCTCTCTGGGCAGCTGTTCCAGCACCTCACCACTCTCTCTCTAAAGAACTTCCCCCTGACATCCAACCTCAATCTTCCCTCCCTCAGCTTCAAACCATTTCCCCTTGTCCTGCTGTTATCAACCCTTTCCAAGAGTTGATTCCTGTTTGTAGGCTCCCTTTAGGTACAAAAAGGCTGCAATGAGGTCACCCCGCAGCCTTCTTTTCTCCAGACTGAACAAGCCCAGCTCCCTCAGCCTGTCCTCATAGGGGAGGTGCTCCAGCCCCTGATCATCATATTCCAGTGGGAGAAGGCAAAGACAGTCACACCGTGTAGCAGCAAGTGGCAACAGGGAAGACATGGAGAGCCAACAGAGCAAACTCACCAACTGCCCTCCTCCAAATGACCCAACCCACAAAATCTCAAAGAGAAAAATACAACGTGAAGACAGCTGAAATCCCACCAGTCCTATAATTCACTGTGCTGACTGAACACACCTCCTTCGGCCAGGAAGCTGTTAAAGGCAGCTGCATTCCTCTATTAATCCAAGAAAGCTTTGATGATGCGACTTTTCCTAGCTCTTCATAACTGGCTTGGAACTAAAGGTCAGGTTGGGAGTTATCCACAACACCAGGCTTTCCATATTCCTGGCAGACTGTCTCGTGCCAGCTATTCTGGAAAGTAACTCAAGCACAAATGGCAAAGACACAGAGACAAATCAGCTGCTACAGAGGGAAGAGCACTGGGCTTGCTTCTGAGTCCAATCCCTG
Source organism: Lagopus leucura (assembly GCF_019238085.1). Lineage (NCBI taxonomy): Eukaryota > Metazoa > Chordata > Aves > Galliformes > Phasianidae > Lagopus > Lagopus leucura. Next base: position 151,882 of record NW_024962280.1, on the reverse strand, counting down.
TTCTTGCAAATGCCTTCTTTCTCACAGCAGCATTCAAAAGGGTCCAGCTGCCTTCGGGGCCTAAAGCTCCAGCATTTCTTCTTACCAGCTGCCTAAATTCAGACATGAGTTTCTCAGTTACAGTCTCAAGATACCTAAAAAAAGATGTTGTAATCATACTGGGAAGCATGAGCCTTAATGTTGCAGAGCAACCTACTGCCTATTTCATACCTAAGCATCTCATAGTCAAGAGTTTTGGTTTCTTCCACAGGCAAGCAATGTGACAAAAATATTGCCAGCTCACCTCTTCATATTCAGCTGTGACAGAGACAAAAGATTTCAACTCATGCCCTCATTTTCTCATTAATAAAGAAGAAACAAAATGGTCAAACTTTAGTAAGTTTGCTGTTGTTTTTACATTAAAAAACAAACTTCTGCTTCACTGGAAGGCTGGAGGGTGACTGAGCACCAGCGCGGCGGTGAATAATAGAAATAAAGCTGTAAAGTTTGTGGGTGACACTCCAAAACGTTATCTCAAGTGTCACAATCTCAGCATTGCAAGATTCTTGAGATAAATAATTCTATTATTTCAAGAACCAAGTTTTAAACTTTCATTTCACAAGTGAAAATGGGGATTTTACTGGCATTATTGGGGTGAAAAATGCAATGTTTTCACCGAATTGAGACAGGATTATTTTCTGAAAGGTCAACTCCTGCTTGACTAATATTACTATTTAATACAGGGATAAAAGGGTGAAATGTCATCACCAGTAATTTTTCAGATCACATTAAATCACCAAGCAGTATCTCCTTCTCTAATATTTCATACATCCACTAACTCCAGTGAGATTCCAGGTGTGATAAAAAACCGCCCTCACTTCATTTATAAGAAAACAAAGGCACAGCAAAGCAGCTTCAGACAAGGCAAAAGCTGCTAACACCATTTCCTTTACTCACATTAGACAGGAAACTGACTCAGAAATTTTATGCCCAATCCAGGTTTCAGCAAAGTCAATTCGATTTTTTTTGAGTCCTCAAAACTGCTGCACAGTGTGGATCTCAGCATGTTCCAGGCCTCTGGGTGCAACGAGGCCCAGCAGCGCAGCAGGCGCTATGACAGAGCATTGCGTGTCTTACTGTTACTCCGATGCAGGACTGAGGTAGATCTAATTTATAGGCTATAATCACAAATCCAAACTTTTAGTGAAAGGCAATCTTCCTAGCTGTATGTAAAAGGAAGAGAAAACATAAAGAAATAATTGCAGTTTCACAGTACAGTAGAAATCTCCCAACATGAACAAAAGCATATTTCTGGCAATACTACATTTCTGCAGCATTTTCTACATAGATTTTTCCATGTATCCTGTGGCATACATGGAACCCTCCAGTCCTGCTGAAAAAAGGTGACAGATACTGAAGGATGAGATCTGGAGAAGGAGATGGCAGCAAGACTGCAATGTATGTGCAATTTTCTTTATCCAAATTCTGCGTGCCCTGAGGTTTCTTCAAGTATTCATCTCCTGATTTACTTTATTAAACCACTTAACAAAATAGCACAGGGGCAGCAAATGGAAACTGATCACACGCTTTGGTACTTCAGTCTGGACAATGGCTTTGACCAGACTCATCTTCTGGTGGTAAGAACACCAACACCCAAGAACAAGCCTTCATCTACTTCTATTTACTTCTGTGGAAGGCTGAGATGGTGACAAATTTCTGATACAGGCTGTCCAGCCTGTCAGATGTCACGCTCGCTAAATGAAAACTATTGAATGTTACAGTTAAAAGCTACTTTTGTTTTTATTTATTCAGTGTTTCCAAGGATAACACATGGAGAAAAAACCCTGCAGTGACTGATAACAGATGATTCTGTATACTTGGCCTTGGGACCACGAAGTAAAAATGCAAATGCATTTTTGAATAAGCATAGGAAACGGGAGGCTTGGTCACCCCTGTCCGGATACATAAACAGATTTCAATCATAAAACAGCATTACTTTTTTTTTTTTCAGCACAGCCTAATGATTTGCTTAAGTGTGCAGCACATTTTCAGTACATCTAATTCACAGGAACTTCTCCCAAGAGTTTAAGATTACATTATAGTGTGACTATAAACCACCTACTGGATCAAAGAGATTCTGCTGCAACATTTTAATTTATCATTTACACCACTCTGCAAACAAACGAGGAAGAGGGCACTGGAGACGTACAGCAGGCATAGATATCTTCATTTATTCTTCCATTTTTAACTACGGTTAAATCTAAAGAAGTGCAAGTAGATTAAAGCTCCATCTAGTGCCAGGGTCTTGAAAGTTACCGACAGACATGCAGTCAAAAGCCAGCAAAAAAGCCCACAGAACAACCAGAAAGCAGCAGACTTAACACTCAAAGCTGTGATGCAGGAAGGGAAGTCAGTTGGAATTACTCTTACACGGTATAAGAGCTTAATTTTAAAGCTGCTGTGTCTTGAAGCAGACAGCACACAGGATAGTGGTTGGGTATGGATTAAGTTCTCGACACGCAGTGCAGCGTGGACACGAGAGCCAGCCTGCAGAACTAAACTCATCCTGGCCCTTCTCTCCTTGCAGTGATGTCAGACCACTACAGGATATTCTGTACTGTTCCTCTCCTGAGCCAGTGATGGGGCAGCTAGGGGCAGCGCAGAGCCTCCCCGAGGCAGCTGCACCTCGCCAGGCCTGGGGCCAGGATGACACACTCACACCACGTGCCCTTGTGGGCTTTAATCACCCACAGATCAGCTAGAAGCAAAGCTGGCTTCAGCACTGGAACTTTGGATTAAGAACCAAATTCAATTCTTATTTTTACATTTATCCTCGGTTACATTCTCTCTTCTCTCAGTGGAAAATACTTTCAGACACCAGCTGCCATCCTTGAAGCAGTTGGTAAATCACATCTTTGTTTTAACTCTGGGGAACTCACCAGAGTGCTATTCAACAGCAGTCACATAGCAGCAAAAAAACCCAAAGTGCTCCCAATTAACTCCAAAAATACCTGAAGAATGGATAACCATATTTTAATTATATTTTGAAAACTACCTGCGCTTTTCCCACACACTTCAGAAAACATTTCCACACACATCTGCTACTCCGAAAGATAAAGCAGGAGTGCTGTATCCACACACAGGTTATCATTTTTGAAAGACTTAGGCCTTTGCTGTTTCACAGGTGGCCTGACTGCCTGCCCAAATTGACCATCATGTTCTCAGACATGCACTGATGTCAAGAGAAAATGGGTGTTGTCTATTAATCCAATTTGGCTGGTGTTAATTTTGCCTTCCTCTGTCTTTCTATGTTTTTTTTTTTTTGTAATGCCAAGTGCTAAAACTATACCTGTTAATAGCTCTGAACAAAAAACATGCTCTATTTTACAACTGTGTTACACACACCACTCTGATCTAACACTGAGAAGGGTTTGTACAGCAAAGAAAGGCAATTATGGCTGTTAACAGTCAAAGCAGTAACATACTGGACTGCTGGTATCATATGTATTTTTGGTATGAAATGTCATCTATTTTGGTTTAAGAGAAGTGGTCCTCGTGCTGCATTTTACATCTCAGTTTCAAAGAAAACTGCAATAGGAAGAACCCTTCCACTCTTCTAGAGAAATGTAACATGCCCAAGTTACAGGTCCTTAAAAACTGCACTCTGCCATTCGGTGTTTAAGATCAGAGCACAGACAAGCAGCGTTAGATGCACCTTTCCTATGTACCTCTGCACATAACTTCAGCATGCACAGGGAAGCGTGTCAGAAAGGCGTGTGACCCCGAGCAGCGTTCCACAACTGCTCATACCTAAATGCGGTTTGATGACTTCGTACAAGCTGAATTTCTGGATGAGGACCCGAGGAAGGCAGACAAGGGAACAAGAGCCACACAGCAGGTGACTGGATTCCTCTTGCTCACAATGACGCTGTCAAAAGGGCACTCTCCCAGTTGCTTCAACACTGAAAATAAGAACCGAGCGTCTACTTCAAAACAGCAGTAACCTGAGATTCACACTCTTACCTCCATTTACATTACGTAGAAAATGTATGCTGGTTTAAAGCCAAGAATATCGGGGGAACTGGCAAGTGGGTGAAAAGAACAGTCCATAAAAATAAATGGCATAAAAACACGAACCTCTCTTTCTGAAGCCATTAACCTGGTGCACACCAGTGCCGCTCAGAGAGACTGAAACAGGGCTGCCTCAGCTGCCCATTGGAACGCTTTCATTGCTCTTTGTAAAGTTTCTTCACCTTCACATTTCCAGCACGCTTACCTCTCATGCAGGAGCTGTCTGATCAAGGTGCAGTGTTATTTCCGTAGCTTCAGCGAGAAATCAAAAAATAATTTAGAAAAGTCTAAATAGAAAGGGAGAATGTTGACATTTTTTAGGTTATTTTCACCTTTATTTTCCTTTTCCCTGCTTCTTCCATGTTTATACTGAGTGCTTCCTTTCATACGCACCACAACGGCCGTCGCACAGTATTAGGCTTGCGTAACAAGAACACCTTTTCTAAGCACATAAATCATGTATCTGAAAAGCTCTCTCTGATCGTCTTTTGTGACTACCTAGACTAATTTGAACTGCATTATTTTCACATACTTTGTTTCTCAAAAACGCAGTACTTACTTGAATGGATGTAATTGAATGAAAACCACAACAGCTATGGCAGAGATAATTCTCGGGGTACTGGAACAAAGTATTACTTCAGCAAATGAAAAATTAACTCAAAATTCTCTTCTTTGATGAAGAGACAGCAGGCAGTTGGACTGCTGTTCATAGCTAGAAGTAAGTACTTCCAGGACAAAGAGAAATTCGGTACTAAGTTAAAGAAATAATTGCAGAGAAATGAAAGTTTATTTCTGCTTCATTCCAAAAGTAATGTATATTTGTCATTTCACAGAACAGTGCATGGTTGTAGCTATAAAATTTATCTGTACAATATTGCTTTCTGTACTTTGGAATTATTATTAGATGCCTTTGCAGGCAGTGAATGTTCTGGGTAGAAAATGTGTGACAAACAAATTTACTTACCCATGATGCAGAAATTCCTTACACTTTCAACTAATAACAGGTTATCAACAGCAAACTTACTCGTACTAGGGAAGGAAATATCACCCAGATAGACATATTTACAGACACTTTCACTGACAGAAACCATAAGGAAGGAAATAATGCACTGAACAAACCTTCAAAGCTGCCTGGCTGGCCATGCGGTAGACTGAATAAGCATCAGCAGCAGTGCAAAAACAATCACACAGAGAAACTGTGAGCTAGAGAAACAAAGTTCTGTCAGTTCAATAACTGGAACATGACCACGCATAGACAGCCAAAAACCAGAGCCAGACTCTGACAAAGACACAGTTTGCCAGGAAGATGCTGCTGACGTTTTAATCACATTAAGCAGGAAAGAGTCCTGGTGTTACTGCACCCTCCGTGTAAGGCTGCATTAAATAAATCTTTTTTTTCCCCCCTTACAGGGTGGGAGCACAGACAGAAATGCAGAGCAGTCATTAAAAAGATAAAATCACGTATCACTCAACTTCGACAGGAAAAAAAACAGCAACAACCACACAAAGCCTGGGAAGAGTTAAAAGTTATTCTGTTTCATCTGACATTATTCCTCACTGCAGTCTGTGTTTTGCACGCACACCTACTGAACGGACTTCACTCAGCAGCAGAAGCAAACTGCTCACTCTTTGGTTGGACCAAATCTGTGAAAAAAGCCACTATCTTTGGAACCCATGCTTGCTCCATTCCATTTTCTACTCTTCAGTTTGCTCTCCCTCTTTGTGCTTCGCTCTTTCCCCACTGCATTTCTTAGACTTAGTTTTTGCTCTTCAGATCGCTTCTATACAACCTTCCACTCACCAAAATGATCATTTAACAAAAGCAAGAAATGAGTCACCAATGAACTTGGACAGAATAAAATAAATAGAATTCGGACTGAAGCTGTCCCACCTTCCCTCAGCTGTGTCTCACCATCTATAAAGTTGCTGTATTTCACAATACTCACCTGCCTCATAATTGGAAAGCCAGCAGTCAAGAGGACTATACCGGGGTTCTGTTTGTTTCATTAACAGCAGAACAACACACCACAGGGTCTAAGCATGCCAAGCAGCCCGATCCATTTCAGCACTCAGCTGGATGCTATAAGCCTAATTCTGCGCACCTCATCACATATGGACTCTCGCTGAAGACACTTATGCACCTGAGACTACCTGCCCAAGTAAGAATTTACACAAAAATACACTGATTTAGAACGTTAAGATTATTGGCCACTAGCAAGATCACAAACTTATCTTAAAAATTCAAAAGCTGAGCAAATTTCCACAATTTCAAACACATTTTTTAGTTCCTTGGCTAAACAGTCAGGCCCACAAAGAACTGTCTTTCCCCAAACTTAAAGCCACCATTTGTGTGCAAATAGAAGCAATCTCATACCCTCATCATCCGACACAGCAAGCACCCCAAAGCTTGCATTTGGTTTTAGAAGTCACAGTTTAGGTTCATTATGCTTTATTTTGACGGTTGAGTAAAAGATAAAAATGAAAAATCCTCAACCTCTTACCTAAGAAAATATTCCTTAATAAGACAAAGGTTTCGCCAGCTTCGGTGGCAGAGCCATACCGAAAAAACCTTGTCTGCTGAGAGGAACCCAACACCACTCAGTGCTGGTGGAAGAGACACCAGAAAAGCATCTTTTTTTGCAGAACTTTCCGGATGGTTTTAAGTGCTGTTACACAGGGTTCTTTTTCTCTTCTGTGCCAGAGCTGTGCTGGCACTTGTGACTTTCTAAACACAACTATAGCTATGCAATAAAACTTTGCATTGTAGTCAGTCTAATCCTCGTTGCAATTTGTATCACTGTGTTTTGAAAAGTTGGCTTCAAGCTTTCAGCTCATTAATATTAAATATCTACCACTTATTTCCTGTTAGCGCTCACCTCACCGTTTGTTGGCTTCCTTGTTTTTCAGCCAGGTTACTTAATTAGCTGGGGAAGCACCCTGCAAACACTGCTCTCTGCTTATCAACACAAGGTCACGAGGCAGAACTGCTCACGCTGCTTAGCTTTTAATCAGCAGAACTGAATCTGCTAACTCACAACGCTTCTAAATCACTTTTACCCTCAGGACTTCCGAAAGCACTTGTGGTGAAGAGAAAGACCACCATAGGAAGCACTTGTGGCCTGGGGAGGAAACAACAAGAGCAGAACCTCCAACCAAAGTGGGAGCTGCAGCACTGGAAGCAGACGGGCCGCGCTCACAGGCTCTGCGTGAAACACCACTGCAGGCCACTGCAGACTCACCATGGGGAATTTTTTCCATGATTTCATAACTGCAATTCTTCTCCCCCAGAATGCAAACTTTTCAAAAATAATATTAATATGTTCATAAAATAGCGTGATGTTGCTTCCCAAGTGATACCAACACCACAGAGCTGCTGGCTCCCATTCACCAACTGCTGGTAATACCAGCAAACCAAGAATCCTCACGGCCTGCCCCTGGGTTCAGAATGACGCCTACCTCTGGATCTGTTAAACCCACTTGTTAAAGTGAAGCAGTCTGGAATCCTGACAGGGGCATACAAAAACAACATAGAATCCAAACCACATACTCAAAAAACCAAACACATTTGGGTATAACTCCAAAACAAATGAACCCAATAGCCCCGTGCTCATTTAAGGATGATGTGTTCCATCTGTGCAAATAAGCACTACACGGGGATCTCCCACAGGAGAGCACCAAGACAGCGAAGCAGCCTCAGCAACAACTTCAGACAGAGAAAAACTTTGTTTCCCCTCACAAAACAAGTCTGGGGAAAGAGGATGATAAAGGCAACCCAAACCTCATGGAAACATTTAGCTACTGAAAAAGCTGAAAGCAAATGTGCAGCCTCTGTCCTATTAACACATACAGTGACGAGAGCACGGTTTTGGTACCTACAGATAGCAGGAGAAAGCAAAATTCTGAGGCAGTTCAAAGGCAGAATGGCAAAAGCACTGTGAAAACAAAACTGAGGAAACACGGAATTAAACTAAGAGATGGAAAATAATGTCTTTGTAAAACATCTAGCAATCTAACCAAGCTCTATGCATACCTACATCGGAAAGATCAGCACAATGGAACAGCAGTACAAGAGATGTAACGACAAAGGGGCTAATGCAACGGAACAGCATTAGAAGGAAGAAAGGCCTGCTCACCGGTCTCTGAAGATCTACACACAGGAAAACTCCACAGAAGAAAGGTCTCCAACCAGAAATCCTTCCCCAGAGGCAGTCAGCCCTTCGAAGGGGTCCAAGAGCGGTGCAGCCAGGCTCCACCCCTTCTGGTCCCACAGCTGAATTGCCTTCACCTGAGCTCCCAGGGCTGACCTGGTCCATTCCCCAGGTGCTCCATCAGTGGTTCGGGCTAAGACTCAACAGTTACCATACAGTATCTAAACAACAGGCAATCCCACAACAACCAATTTAGGTTCTAAAGGATTGAGAACACTCTCAAGTACATTGTAGGTATATCAGCGAATACTCTTGTTACGGGATATAGCCACAGGAAAAGACATCTAATTGCTGCATTGTATCCCTTGGAAAATTCAGATATAAGCTCTAACTTAGAAACATAGAATTGTTAAGGTCAGAAAAGACACCTAAAGCCATGAAGTCCAACTCCAAGACATCCCCACCGTGCCCACTGAGCCACGGCCCTCAGGCCACGTCTCCACAGTTCCTGAATGCCTCCAAGGACGGTGACCCCATCACTTCTCTGGGCAGCCCACACCAGTGCCTGACCACTCTTTACAAGAGGGAATATTTCCTAATCTCCAGCCCAAACCTGCCTCGGCACAATGTGAGGTCATCACCTCTTATCCTATTGCTGCCACCTGGAGCAGATGCCAATACCTAAGATGGGGACCATGCCACCTTAATAACAAGATCACCGATTTGACACAGAAACCCTCTTACTGCTTCAGTGGGACACGCGCAGGGCAGCACATCGCGGCCAACCGCTAGCGCCGGCAGCGCTTTCTTGAAGGATTCTGGCAGCTGGTGAAGTACGCGATGGCAAACGTGAAATATACAGAAAGGAGATGCAGCCCACAGAGCGGAGCCGACGCCGCGCTCCGCGGTAACGCCGACCGAAGGGCGCTCCGCGTGCGGCTGCCGCGACACAGGGCTGCCGCGCTGCCGGGAGGGGCTCCGCTCTGCGGACCGCAGCCGCGGGTCTGCGCGTGAGAGGTTCTGCAGAAACAAAGGGGATGTACCCAAGCGGCGCTTGCGCTTCCAGGAGCGGAGAACAATACGATTTCTAGGACGTCGGCGAAATCTTCAACCGTCTCCCGCCGCCGGGAAAAGGCGGCGCCCCCCAGCACCGCGCCCGCACGGCCCCGGGGAGCCGAGCGGAGCGGCGGCCGCCGCGGAACCGCAGTCGCGCAACGCCCCGCGCAGTGCCGCCAAGAGCCTCCGCCGGCCGCGCGGTGCGGGAAGGAGGCGGCGCCGGGCCGCGCCCCTCCTCCCCCCGCCCCCCGGCGCCGGCAGCGCGGAGGGCTGGGCTGGGCTGGGCCGCGCCGCTCGCCGCAGCGCTCGGTCCGCTCGAGAGGAGGGAGAGGCGCCTCGCCTCGCCTCTACCGCCGCCCGGCCCGCGCCGCGCCGCTCCCTGCCGCCGCCCGCCCGCTGCCGCCCGCGCCCCGCCGAAGATGGCCGGCTGGCAGAGCTACGTGGACAACCTGATGTGCGATGGCTGCTGCCAGGAGGCCGCTATCGTGGGCTACTGCGACGCTAAGTACGTCTGGGCGGCCACGGCCGGCGGCATCTTCCAGAGCATCACGGTGAGCGCGGGGCGGCGGGCCGGCGGGGGCGGGGGGTGGCGGGGCTGCGGGAGCGGCGCCTTCGAGGGCCGCGCGGGCCGCGCTGCCGCCTTTTTGTCTCGGGTGCGGGGACTCGGCCGCGCGCGGTGCGGGGCGGCGGCGGCGGCGGCGCGGGGGAAGAAGGGCGCGCGGCGCTGGCGGAGGGCGGCCCGGCTCGGCGCTGCGGCGGCGCTTACGTGCGCAGCGTAGGCGGCCTTGGTGAATGCCCGCCGCGCCGCCGGCTCCATGTTTTCTATCGCCAAGATGGCGCTCCGCCATCGATGCTCCCCTCCCCCCGCCCTGCCCGTCCTTCCCCCGCCGCCACCGCCGCCCCGCGCTGCCCCCGCGGGAGCCCCGTGCGGGGAGGCCGGGCTCGGCGTCGCCGCGGACCCTGCCCCGCCCGGCCCCGGTGGTGAACGCCCCGCGCCGGGCCCGCGGCGCCCGGGCCGGGCTGGAGCGGGGTCGGGCCCGGCGGGGCGGAGCGGGGCCTGCCGTGACTCGGCACTTTGGGCGGCCGGGCCCCGATCCCCGCTTCGCGCGTCCGCCGGGACCGCGCGGTGCCCGCAGAAGGGCGCGGGGCGGCCGGGCCGCGGTGACTCATTGAGGCGCCGCAACGCGTCACGTGGCTCGTTAATTTCGGTCGTGCAGCGCGTGCGTTAATGAGCCCCGGTGTCCTGGCGATGCGGGGATTGCCAGGGAGCGGCGATGCGCTGCTTCGAGCGGCGACAAAGCGCTGCTGCGTGAACTGTTCACAACAAAGCGCCGTGTCCGATGGGAGCGGGGGAAAATGTGCCGTCAGTCCCTTCGGCCGGAGAGGGGGAGCGGTTATAACGGAACGGAGCCGCAGAATAACGCCGTGCTGACTCCTGGCTTTTTCCTTTGGCAGCCAGTAGAAATAGATATGATTGTAGGGAAGGACCGGGAGGGTTTCTTCACCAATGGCCTGACCCTCGGGGCAAAGAAGTGCTCTGTGATCAGAGACAGCCTCTACGTGGACGGGGACTGCACGATGGACATCCGGACGAAGAGCCAAGGCGGGGAGCCGACGTACAATGTGGCTGTGGGCAGAGCTGGTCGAGGTAAGGGAGCTTTCATCACTCGGGTGGCTCAATTGAGAACATGACCCTAAACGTAGGCCCTGGCTATGAAGAACCCCAAACTCTTGTGGTTAATGGCTAACCGGGTGGGGGGTGGCAGCAGGCTGGCTGATGAACTGCATTTTTGCCTGGGAATAAACACTTGTTTCAGTGTTGCCCATACACGATCCCAGCTGGGCAGTGGCTGAAATGCCTTCTGACGAGCAGAACCAGGCTGTTGCTCAAGTATACTTGGAAAGTGTTTCCCTGTGTGGTATCCAAAGCTTGTAGTGGGTTACCACAGGGATATATTAATGACTTGTAGTCAAACAAGTGTTGTCATTGTAAATGTCTCATCAGAAAGTTTGTTCTGCAAAGATGTGGGTCTCTTGTTTGAGCTCCTTCTGCTCACTGTTTAACAAGTGCTGCTCTGACTCGCACTTCCTCTTAAGCTCTCTGGAGCCTGTCTTCAGGCAGAAAAGCTTGTCTGGGGTGGTATCATGGAGAAACCTGCCTTATGCTAGTTCGCCTGCTCCTTGTGGTCCTCCTCTAACATCCAGTAACACGTGTTTTTGGAAAGGCACCAGGCTCAAATATGAAAAATGTGCCTCGAAGTAATGCTACGAGTAGTATGCATTGTGTTCAAAACACCCAGCATGGTGGTTTTGGCTGGCTGTCACAGATTGGTGACATACAGACAAATTTTGCTTAAGTTTTCTATTTAGAAGCTAAAGCTGGGAGGTAATGATGCAGGAACGGTGTTTGCAGCACTTAAAAACAAGCAAAGTTCTGACTCCTTGCTGCAAATAGTGAAAGGACAGTGAGGTCTGTTTTAGACCTTTTGTGAGAAAATTGCTGTGGGGATATACAGTCACCTGTAGGTAGGCTGACTGCAGCATTTCCAACTGCACAGGGTCTAACTTGGGAAACAATTACCGTGCTTGTGAAAGCGCAGTGCCGGCTGTGTCCGTGTGCCTGCCAGTGACCTCTGCTGGCAAGCGGTGTATCCTGCTGGAGGGCCTCACCACGTTCTTTGCAAGACAATTGGGGCACTTCATCGCCACAGCGCAGTGATGAGAGGGGGGTCAGCGTTAAAGTCCTCCCTGCACTTTGTCTTATGAGAAACGTTAAGCACACGCTACTGCTTCTGCCTAACAAGACTGTCCAAGTCTGACCATGGGCCTATTTTGCTGGCGTTGGGGTAGTTGTACTTCTGAGGCTGACCAGCAGCAGCCACTGCAGATAACTGCATTCCCTCTTCTGCTCTCAGAGTTGCAGCTCTCCTACCCACACCGCTGCTTTTGTTCCTGACGGGGCTTTTTTTCCCCCTCTTGCTGTTTAAGATGTCACCAGGGTTTCCTGGCTGGGTGAGGACGGATGGTGCTGATGGTGGAAAGGCACTGCAGTGCTTTATTGAGATAGTGGATGGCACTCCTTTCTTAAGCAGTGAATTTCTGTGATGTACCTGGAAAGCTGTGCATGCTTTCTCCTAGTCCCGCCTACACCTGTGTTTTTACCAGACTGCTAGCTTAATACCCAGATACTAAATCTTGAATTTGAGTGTGTTTATTGCACTGCCTAAAACTTGCGTTATTTCCTTGTCTAACACACTCTTTTTAAAACTTTTTTTTCTTTTCTCTTTCAGTCTTGGTCTTTGTAATGGGCAAAGAAGGGGTCCATGGAGGCGGATTGAATAAGAAGGCATACTCAATGGCAAAATACTTGAGAGACTCTGGGTTCTAGTTGCTAGGCAGACTGTTAAGTATTAGGGGAAGATTGCTATTAAACTTTCCTGGTGGTGAGCTTTAAACCTTACATTCTGGAAACTTTATTAGCAATGCAGGGTGATGGGGTATGAACCTGTGTCTCCTTTGTATCCCTTTGTTGGTGGGGAAAGGTGTTTTGTTTTTGTTTTTTTTCTTTAATTCTGTTCATTTCTGTTTTGTTTCCTTGTGTACTCCAGCATTGGTTATAGTCATGGGAAAGGAAGGTGTCCATGGAGGGACACTCAACAAGAAAGCATATGAACTGGCTTTATACCTGAGGAGGTCTGACGTCTGAGCAGCCTCTCCCCATCCACCTAGCAGCTGTCTTCATCACCACTCAATTGTGCTCAGTGCTACCAGACTGTAGATGGTAGTTTGTGTTTTTTATTTACCCATTTTCTAATGTTGTAATTCCGGTTACCCTTCGTTCATTTGTATGTTAACCGCTGTGTGTAACTGAGTCCATATCTGGCACCACTGCTGCACCACAAAGACGATATGCATGATACCTGAAAAACTCTTGGGAGGGGAATACGCCAAGCGTAGGCTTTGCTTTGTCTCAGCAATTGGTGTGTACTGAGAGCTCAAACCACTTCGTAAACACTAAACAAGGTGCCGACTGTACAATCTGATTTGATCAATGCCTCTTCAGCACTTTGAGCAATTACACAGCTCACGAGTCTTCCTTTCACAGAGCATGTTTGGGAGGAAACAGTGCATGCATATCTTCTGTTCTTCTCGTGGTGTTTTTTCGTTTTGTTTTTTAATCCACGTTTGCTTACACCTATTTTATAGTGCCTGGTTTGTTTAACCAATTTGCCACTCAGAAGCTATTAATGTTAAATTAGTTTTGTTGTTGCACTTTGCTGTAGGCTTGTCTTTCATTTCTTCTTCACGTCTGAAGCTTGTACTGCTCATTAAGTGCAATCACAAAGCTATCAAAGGGTACAGATACACTTCCTCCCATGATCTCACAGCCACCATCCCGAGTGACTCCCTGGGGACATTCCATCATTGCAATAGCTCAGGCACTTTTTTTTTTTTCTGCCAGCTCCTGTTCTGTAGTTGAACTATAAAAGGCTGCCATTATGGACATTAGATATCCCAACATAACCATCTGGAGCGTGTCTGGTTTCAGTTTTTCATAGGACCAATTTTAATTTGCAGCTTGGGGTTGTGGGTTGGGTGGTTCTGTTTTTATACGAAACTGCAGTGTCATTGTGGAGAACTGCTGCCTTCAGCTGCTGGGGGAGCGCTGACTGACGCCGGTCTTTCTGCCAGATCACTTGCTGGCTGCAGCCTCGCTGCTCCAAAGCCGCTGTCTGGATGAAGGCTGGTGGTCTGAAAGCTAACCTGTCAAAATGATGCCATTTCAAATTTAAAGCTCTCATTTGGCCTGTCACACCCTTGCTGCAGAAATCACGGCGTGAACTGCCTCGTGCGCCCGTCTGACGTGTGTGTAACCAAACGATCCCTGCAGGCACAGTACTAACTTGTATGTCCATTAAAAAGAACTACAGAACTCTGTATACAAAAGAATAAATGGGAGATGGTATTGGTTGGAATAACTGACTTGGCTGTCTTGTGATGAATTTTTTTAATATGTATTCTGTGCCATACTTATTGTTTAAAAAAAAATTGAACTGTTGCTATTGTGAGATGGATTTTAACTGAGTACGAGGGTTTCTTTTGAATGGCACTACTTTAGGGACATTCTAGTACTTGCTTCTGTTGTTGGGCCTTGTGGATAATGTACAGATTTAAACAAATTCTTGTTGCTGATTTGTCCATTTCTTTCCCTGCACTTTGTTACATCTGGGATACAGTCTAACTCATCTGAATTAATATGCATTTCAAAAAATGCCATAACTATTAAAAACACCTTGTTTACAGACAGATGAAATAAATTTATTCCAACCAAACAAAATTAGGCTATTGGTAATTTTTTCCACTCCCCACCTCCCACACCCCCCTTCTGAGGCCCTTCTTCCTTCTATGGCTGAGTACTCCAGTGCTAAATCTAAGTTCAGTTGTCAGTCGTGTAACACGGTGACAGTGGAACAGCTCAAGTACAAAATGCCAAGCCTTCACAGGAGGACGGGCAGGCGTTAGGCTATGTCTGAGTTAGGGAAATGAGTTTATCAGACTTGAGCAGGAGGGGATTCCCACCTGTGCTGCAGTGGTTCCTCTGCCATACGCATGTATAATCCCTAACACTAAAGCTACAGGGGACCTCTGCCACACGACCTGGTTGGTGGGGCTACCTGAGTTGCTTAAAGTCCGAACTGTACCTTCTGCTTGAAGTGCTGAAGTTACAATGGACCAGAACAAGCTCCCGAGTAACAACTGGATGTGGGAGTTTCTAGTGCAAAGGATGCAGAACTACTGCTTCCTTAATAAGACTGTTAACGTAGGAATCTGTTTTGCTCTGATTCTAAGTGTTACCCTAACAAAATTCAAAACTGCACTCACGTTCAGACTGCAGGATTTTTAATTCTTATGTTTTTCTGTGATGAGGCTGTAGCTGGAATTCACAGTGATGGCACCTCAGTGGCAGCAGCGGTGGCAGCAGTGGCAGCAGCAGTGCGCTCTGACACCCCGTCCAGCACTGTTTCTTCCTGCCCTTCTCAGCAGCACAGCTCCACGCGGCTTCGTGTTCCCATTACTGTTTCCCAGTGAGATGTTGCTCAAATGATGTTTTCAAATGCAGTTGTTTGTTTCCCATGGCAGAATGGTACAGTGCACATAACTCGGGAAGATCTACCTGAAATACATTGCTCAAGTAGCCTGAATGCTCAGCAAACATTATTCCTTCATATTTAACTATTTCCAGATTAACACACAATTTTAGAAGAGCTTAAAGTTTTTGGTGCTGAAAGTTGGAATGCTGAATTGTGATCCAGGTGAGAAACTGCATTTCTATTTTTCCTTGCAGAAAGTTACTGGGATGCATAGAACGCTTGTCTTAGACATTACAAAGCTCCAAGTGAGTAACTGATTCCCATTCTGTTGGCACAATGAAGTCACACGCACTGCTGTGCACCTCCTGCCCTTCTGGCAGCTATTAGCAGCATTACACTGCTCAGGGTGCAGCCTGCCCACTCCTGTGCTGTAACTCAATCTCAATGTCCGTTCAGAGGTGACCGCCTGTGATGTGCACACCCACTCTCTCACAATCCACCATTCAGGATTTAGTTAAAGGATTCAGAAATTGTGACAGTTTTTTGTGCTTGTGAACTGTTCCTTTTAGTTCTTGCTAGTCACTGTTTTTTAGAAACTGAAGTCGTGGACAGCTGCCCTCAGCAGGTTCTGGCTCTGCCACTGCCCAGTGACGCTCTCAGACTCCCAGACATCACTGGTTTTACAGCACCTGTCATTTTATACAAAGGGATTGTCCACATGCTTTAGCAGCACTGCATCTTTCCTCACGTGAGCAGCTCCTGGCCATAGGGCAGCTAAGCACAACCTCCTCTTTTTTTTTTTTTTTTTTTCCCCTTCGATAGCTTTGATGTGTTGTTATTCAAGGCTTGAATACGAGAACAGAACTTAGGTTAGAATCATGTTTTCAAAAACAGATTAGTATGCACAATTTTTTAAACTTAAATCCATCCAGAGAAGCAGAATTGCTTTAAAGGTTTGGGGGCTTTTTTTTTTTTTTTTTAAAGGGTAGTTCTGAAGTGGTTCAGTCCCTTCAGACTCAGGTAATTCCTACTGCCTCAACTCCTCACAGCTTCTTCCTCTTCCCCCGCTTCCTTGTGCCTCTGCCAGCGCACCCCACACA
This sequence comes from Lagopus leucura, assembly GCF_019238085.1. Lineage (NCBI taxonomy): Eukaryota > Metazoa > Chordata > Aves > Galliformes > Phasianidae > Lagopus > Lagopus leucura. The sequence continues at coordinate 135,436 of NW_024962280.1, read as the reverse complement.
GGCAACGGAGAGCTGAATTTATGTGCAGAACATCAGGGCTTTACAAAGCTTGACCAGAACAGCCTGGAATTTCAGTCTCTTACTTTACATGAAATACACTTAGGAAGATAAATGTCAGTGTGCTCACTTTCTGTGCCCCCATCATTCACAGACAGGTTTTAATTACACAACCCCCTCAGACTCAGCCACTCATCGTAATTCTAAGATTAATAGATTCAAGAATAGATTCACATTTATTTCAAATTCTGCTAGAGTTCAGAATATAAACATCCAATTCTGAACCGCAGAAGGAATTGCTTTTCTTTTTTAGTATTCTGGTGTTTTTACGCGTGGCTGAGCCATCATTACTGTTCATTCAGAGGCTGCCCAGGCACTCTGCCACACTGTCGTTTACTGGTAGTGCAGGGATTGGGTTCTGCTATCTCCATCCTTTCTCCATTCCTTGAGACCTGTTGAAGACACTTGAGACTTTCCCCCAGCCACTTTTTACCATACCTTCCCATCTCCAACAGGGAGCATTTATCTTCCCAATCAGGGAAAAGCCTTAATTCCTGTCCTCCTCCTTTGTCTCTTTTTCAGAAGTTTCTTTATGTTACACAGTGCAAAGTTAGGTGCAGACTTAAAGGAAGACATTTATAGCAGTCACAGTACAACTACCTTGTGATAACTGTTGATACTGCGCTGTTTTATACAGATTAAATGCTTCAAAGGGCCCACTAAATATTTTAGCTTCAGACATCAGTTATAAGCTGCTTGCTAGATTTTTTTTTTTAACCAGGTGACCAAGAATGAACTTCTTTAAAGCACCACATTGCTATGCAGAGGACAGCTAGAGGCTGAGCTTGATGGATGGGCTTCACGTAAGGAAAACATCTCCAACAACTGGGGGTCAGCTGTTCGTGGCACGTGGTGAGAAAACAGTGCTGCTTCATGTTGATAATGGGGTAGGTCACAGTCCAAAGACAAATCTGTACTTATCTTTTCCATTAGGTTTGGACAGGCCCCACCTTTCTAGACAGATTTATCCAGCATGTTTTAGTGAAATTCATAGATTCTTCTTAGAAATGCAGAGATCCTCAAACTTCCAAAGTATCACTTCCAAAGTAAGGAAGTGCTATTCTTTTCATTTACTTCCTCACTGCCAACAGACAAACTGTCTGTGGTGCAAGGTAGGGGCTGAAGGGTATCATTAGAACTTTTACTACCAACGCCTGCTGAAACTAAATTTCATGAATGCCATTAGGAAATGGGACAGTTTAGAAACATTACTACCTGCTGCACGCATTTTCTCTGTATAGAAGGGAGAGCAGCAGGTAAAACTGATTCTTCTTTTACTTTTTGTCATCACAGCAAATACTATAACCAGGGTTACCAGGTTATAGCTGGTATAACCATTACCAGGGTAATGGTACACATTACCGAGTTTACTTGTGTTGAAGAGATGCAGAACTGTCAGGCTCTGAGTAAACACATGCAGTCATTACATATCAACAGCAGAAACCTTAAGAGACATCTTTCAGCACAAAAAATTTTCAGAAGTCAGCTTTGATATTTGACCAGAGACACATGCAAGACAAAGCAGTATCTTACACTGCAACACAGTTTGTCTTTAACCCACGGATAAACTGCTAGTGGCAGTGGTCTGAAGAGCCACCTTTTTTCCATTATTATCCTTTTGCTGTGCATCATTCTGAAAAATAAACTTTCTCTGCTCTTTACCAGTCCTTGTGAATCAATTTCCATTGCTAGGCTTAAGGAAGGAAGGCACATAGCCAAGCTATTAGATCAGCAACAATAAAGGGAAGCATCTCACCCGTCATCTCCTCAGCCTAGGATTTGGTGCTTTCTGACCTCCAGAACACACTTTGGCTGTAAAGGTGTCAGCGTGACCGGCAGGAGAAAATATCAGCAGTATTCTGGTCTTCCTTCTCCCCCAGGTTGTGCGTACAGACCTGGACTGACTCAAGCTTCTCTTCAAACTAAATGAGCAAACATTAAGGTTTTCATTGCAGCCTAGTCCCACTGCTGGTGTGTTACCAGCACACAGCTCTGTGCTGTGATACACGGTACAGTGCAGGTTAATGTTACTAAGGATGCTCACAAGTGCACGTTACAGATCTTTAAAAATACTTCAACTGCACACACCAGTAAGGACAGGCAAACACAGGATGAATCTAAGTAATGTGAGAGTTAAATAAATTCCTTTTGATAGTTAAAGTGGAAAACATGTTTATTAACATTCTTTCAAGCTTTCCTTATTCAAGGCCATATAAAAAAAACTCTGCATCTGGATTATACATGTTTTGTTACTCTCTACATAGTTACAGAGGCATTATATATAATTTACTTTTCTCATGATACACTGGTAAGTACTGAGCTTTGTTAATCAGGTATTTGAAAGGAACAATTTGTCTATATACACAATTTATCAGACTAACGTAGCATAAAATGCTCTTCAGTAAGAGGTATATGAGTTGAAGATCAATAGAATACTTACCTAAAATTCTATGTGGAACAAAACCTCCTCTGTTTTAGTCACCCCCTTCCCCAGCTCCCACATCATCACTGAACAGACAGACCATTCGTCGCAGTAGCAAACAAAGCTAAATTAACATGTTAACAACAGATCTTATTTTGTGAACTACTTGAAACTAAACATACATTCTAAGTTTCTTTATCCTAGGAACTGCTCAACAGGACAGCTTACGCTCAGCTATTGTGGCAATCTTCAAAGAATTATTTGGAATCACTACTTTATGATGAAAGTGGAATCTCTTCTGCTTTCTTTTTACAGACCAGCATACAGAACCTGTTCTATGCTTTGTTTTTCATAGTGGTGACAATTTTTGGAAAACTCTACACAAACATGCAAACAGACTTTTTTGTTGGGCTTAAGGGGTAACACCTACCATACACATAATAAACACTGCTATCAGTACAACCCAGCTGTAGCTACAGAATTATTTCCACCTAAATCCCATTTCAGCAGATACCAATGTTTAAAGTAGCCTGTGTGAGATTTTTATCGATAGATGCTATTAACGTTACTCATTAGCATTGTGGAGTCCAGTTAAACTGTCTTGAGAAGACAAAGCATGACTGAATACCTGAATCAAAAATAAATCTACCTGTAATGATTAACCCATAGAACAACTACATGAACCGCTCCTACTGAAGAACCGGGTGAATTAAAATATATCACCTACATAAGTGTTTGTGTTGTACAGCCTCAAGAACTCTCTTACTCATTCACTTTTCGTCATGAGTAGTCTCAAACAGTATTTGTCACTCTGTAATCCCTTTCATCATTGGGCTGGAGCTGAACTACTACGCTTTCTTCACTCGCTCCATTTTCTGCATCACTGCTATCAATGTTGTCATTGTCATCTTCCTCGTACTCGGAGGACTCGGTCATATTCTGATGGGAATGCGATTCTGACAGAGCCCCAAATGACTGAGTGCTAACTGAGGCTAACGGTCTAAGCAAGGGGGTATTTTCAGATACTTCGTTTTCTTCTTGACTGCTGTCTGTCTCAGAGTCAGAGTCCCCCTGAGAAGGGACCACTTTCTGCTTACAAACAGGGCACGTTTTTTTTGTTTTTGTCAGCCATGGGTCCACACACTTGCAGTGATATGCTGTTAGAAAACAAAACACGTGTAATTATTATCTAATTAAGAAGGACAATTTAACAGAAACACATCTCGCAGATTAAGTAAAACAGGAATATTATAGAATTTAACTCAAAACAGAACTTTACTTAGAAATTCTCTGGCAGTTGGACTGCCCATTCTTGTGTACAGGACACCTAACAGTTGAAGATCTAGGACCTAAGCAGTAAGGTAACAACTCATTTCCTCTACTGCATGGATCTGACAGCAGTCCTGCAATGGGCCACATTTGACAAAATCATCACCACTGAGTTCTGAGTGCAGCCAAGGCAGAGCCCTTATGTGGCTTCAGGACAGGCTGCATCCCATCATTCAGGCTCTCTGTCACTAGTCATGAAGTTACATCGTTTGATTGTCCTGGAGAAAGTGAAAGCCTACTTTCACATATGTAAATCGGAACTCCAGAATCTGCTTCCCTATTCAATACAGACATTTAGGGGACAGTGTCAAGCTCAACGTTTTTTTCTTATACACATCCAGAGAAAAATGCAGACTAGTAGTGTTAGCCCTTTTTCCTTTTAAAATCAACAAAAAAAGTTTGCTCTTTTCCCAGTTTGCATATGTGCTCAGGTAAAATAAGTAAATAAAATTGCAAGTCTAGATCTCCAGACATGGCATTTTAGATAGCTATTTTAAAGCAAACGCCAGACCTGAGGTGCAGCCGCTTACCATGAGAGCATGGAAGGATTCTGAGCTTGTCTCCATCCTCATATTCATCCAGACAAATGGCACACACATCATATTCATCTCCTACAGCACATGAGAATCTTTTAACTTCAGAAGATTTGCAGTAAGACTCCCAACACGCGCGTATAGGTTCTCTTTCTGTTTCATTAATCTTCCTGTCCTTGCAAGGGGCAAGTTCTTGGATGCTACATTGTTAATTTACTATCTGTATTCCCCGATTAGGGCTACAGCTCGTTCACTTTCCCACCATATAAATTAAAATAAGAAATGTTTCCCACTGGGAGAAGTGCTCTCTCTGCAACAGTCAATCATTCTTATTAAAACAAAGATGAAATTATTTAAATTTAGGATTCATGTTACCACACAGGTACTAACTAATAACTTATTCAGAACATTCTGATGAAAAATAACAAAGAAAAAATAAAGCAAAATAAATAAAAGCAGTTTAGTTATATGAGAGAATTTACATCACTGTGCGACTAGATACGCTGTTGTCAGTACTGACATTATGTGGTGCTATGGCATATGATATGACCAAACTGTAAACAACTTTTAGCATTTTTTCCCCCTTTAAAGGATTTTACAATATGGTCTTTCATCAGTCCAAATCCTTTCAATTTTCCTGGAAGATGCTGGCCCTCTGAAGTTTCCATTTACAGCAGCAGTTAATGCCTCTTTCACACATAAGTTAACTGCAAACAAAGCCGTAAAACACCAAGTCTCAGCATCAACATTCTCTTCCAAACATGCATGCCCTTGACTATTCAAATTCAGTATTTAGACATAATACTTGTCCAGAACTGGGCACCACTGAAAAGAGCTGCTTCTGTCTTTCTGCACCCTCCCTTCATGTATTCACACTGGAGATATTCTCGTGAGCTACTCTGCAGGCTGAGCAGTCCCAGTCTCAGCCTTTCTTACAGGAGAGATGCTCCAGTACCTTCTTCACCTTCAAGGCCATTTGCTCAACACAGCCTTCCAGATGTAGACTCAGCAGTGCTCATGTTAATATCACTCTCCTTAGCTTTGAAATGAAATCCCACAACTTCACTGTTACTTGGTGGAGGTACCGTGGTACAAGAGACACTTCCACATAACTTATTCCACCTGTGTGTATGGATATGCTGTTACTACGCCATAAGCACTTGAGACAGATGATTTCTAACACAGTCCAGAACTGCAGCAGCGTGCCAGGGCTGCACTCCCCTGACAATGGCCCACATGGAGACGCCCAAATCACGGGGTGCCAGAAAGAAGTTAGGCTGGCTCAGCTCATCATCCTGTTGCGTCCTCCCTGTCACACAACCAGAAGCACGTGCCAACAAACAGAGCTGCAAGCTTTCTTATCACTTGACTAATACACCTTTGGTTGAGGGACAGGCTAGTTCCAGGATCAGGTGATCTAATGCATGTTTGCACATGCTGTCATAAATGCAGTCATCCGCTCCGCATGTGGTGCTGGCATGCCTGCATCCACGTTACCTGGTACACACTTTGTAGCAAAGGGAAGCACCAATAATTTATGACCCGCTCTGCTGAGATGATGGACAGCCCAGATACTGCCCGAGATCCTGGGGCACGCCCCAGAGATTTGTTCACTGGGAAATGCAACCTGCTGCAGAGAACCTGCTTCAGCAGCAGGGTTGGACTCCATGATCCCAGAGGTCCCCTCCAGCCCCTACAGCTACTGTGCAACAACGCACGTTCAGAAAAAAGTGACCTTGGTGAAGCAACTGTTTTCTCAACAAGACACACGCTCAAGTTCTCAAGCACAGAGGCCAGAAATGACAGCATTTTGGCTAACTGCAACAAAGACATTTCCCTTGCTCTCATCAAGGCCTTGTACCCAGCCAGGCCTATCTCATCCCACCTTCACAAGGCTTCTTTCACTGCACAGTAGGTTTGAACAGGCTCTGAGCCCAATGGCTTCACCTGCACCTGCCAAGCTCATCAGCTGAAGTCCATCTGCTGAATTTATCTAGGTTATTAAAGAAATTAATTAGCACCATTACCTGATCCTGGCTTAGGGTAGGAAGGCAAAGCCTACGCAGCAGTGAGCCTTCAGCACTCTGAGGCCTGTACGCTTTCTCTGTGTGCCTCCATCACTACTTTCCAAATTAACACCCAAGTTTCACCCCCATGACTACGCTGACAGCAACAGCAGTCACCTCTGCTGCTGCAGACTTTCACAAGCAGGCATGCAGGTTCTTGTTAATCACTGCTGAATTTGCACTGCCAATGGTGCTGACTATGTTGACAAGTTGCATTTTGTAGCTGAGAATTTGCTCTATCAAAAAGCATTATTGCATTCTTTGTGTCTGTTGCAGTTTCCATGGAAATAAATAGGAAGCATTACTTCTGGAGCGACCTAAGTATCATGCTTAAATAAACTGCAAATGAAACAAAAGTCTCTCTTACTTGATACATAAATACAGTGTTTTCAGAAGTACAGTTACCCATCACATACAGACCACAGCCATGTGCTGATGAGCACCAGAACGCAATCTGCCAAGACTTCGGCAGTTTTCTTTATTAAGCCTACACTGTACTGTGCAATCAGGCAAATGGGTCAGTAATGAACAGTAATTAGACCTGTTATAATCCCATTTGCAGGAAAAAAAATATCAGTTTAGGAATACTATAGAACGGTAATTACTCTGGAACAGATTTTTAAAATCCATTCAGATACTACTATTGACATTATTTCCCCAATTTCTGCATGTATCAATCTACATACAAAGACACGTACGTGAAAGCTCAACAGCCATGATAGCCAAATATGTTTTTGTTTAAAAACATTTTTACAACCTATTACTTGTCACACAAAGGGCTATTTTTCCCCTCAATGCACACACAAGTCTGACTACACAAAATTAAGCTCTTATTTCAGACTTAAAACACTTACCAGCTTCACTGAGTCTTGTGGGTATAGCAATTCCAAAATCCCATACAAAGAGCTTTATAGAAACCACAGGGTATAACATCTATTAGCCTTCCAATGAAAGTGCCTAGATTCTTCTGTGACGGCAGCATTGAGGATAAAACTCAACTGCATAAGCAGTTCTTAATTCACTTGCCACAACAGTTTATAAAATCAGTATCATAAAGTCGGTTCAGTTCCGCGCTCATCTCAGTAGGAAGAGCAAATGTCTTTCTTTCTAAAGAGATGCAAACATTTTTTGATTCCGTGCAGTCCTTTTTTCTTTTTGGCAAATATCCGTTTCCTTCCAGCACACTGTCAAACTAAATATATTCTCACAAAGTATGGATGTTTAGGATATTTATCTGGTACCTAATGGGTGCCTACTGTACTCCACTGCCTACAGAATACACAAATTCGTCCATATGCCAAAGCATGTTTTTCCGAGTAGGATATATCTGTGATTATGTTACATGGACTATAGGTAATTTAAGTATCACATGAAATTAACAACATGCACTGAAGTCAGGAGAGTTTTCATAAGCACTTAACTTCAGCTTAACTTGCAAGTGCTCATTAGTGTAATTGTGCTTTGGAGCCAATTGAGGAAATAGTCACTTAATGATTTTACGTGACGCTTTTTTAGCTTCTACTCTAGACAGAAGCAGTGAACCAGAAGTAACTTCTTTACTGTAAGGGTGATGGAGCACTGGAGCAGGTTACCCAGAGAGGCTGTAGAGTCTCCTTCTATGGAGATACTTAAGACCCATCTGGACACCTACCTGTGCAACCTGTTGTAGGGTCCCTGCTTTAGCAGGGGGGTTGGGCTTGATGATCTCTTGAGGTCCCTTCTAACCCCTGCAATTCTGTGAACTTTCAAACACTAAATTATTTAACGCTAAATAATTTACAGTAGATGAATAATGATTGTTTGAGAGAATAACAGTGCTACAATACTTTCTAAACACTTTTTTAGGCTGATTTAGTACCCAACTTAACCACTTCCATCAATATTAACACACAATCACAGTACATCCTAAGCTGTAAGGGACCCTTGTGGACCACAGAGCCCAGCTCGACTCCACACAGCACCAAAATATCTACATCTGAGAATAGTGTGCAAATGCTCCTTGAGCTCCAGCAGCTCAGGGCTGTAACTGCTGCCGCGAGGAGCCCATCCACACCCGCTGCCCCCAGCTGAGGAACAGGAGGGAGCTGCAGGCCACCATGAAGCCACCAGTGTCATCCTCTCTGGGCTGAACAAACCCAGGGGCCAGTCCAGTCCTCATACGCCTTGCCCTTCAGACCCTTCCCACTTTTGCAGCCCTCCCTTGGACTCAAATAGTTTTGTGTCCTCCCGATATCATGGTGCATGAAACTGCCCACAGTATTACGCAAACTGTGCTGACACCACTCTGTGCAAAACTGCTCATACTATCATAGGCCAGGTGCAGAAACTCTTGAATTAAGTCTAAAAGCTTTCTGTTCTGTGTAAATCACTGAAAGCAATCATTACCTGGATAAGCCAGGTTTGCTTTACAACCAACTGCGCTCTGAACAATTTATACTGTGAAAGATTCAGCAAAAAGAAAGAGGAAGAATAAGGAAAATGCCAAGTAAGTTATTTTCATGCACTTGCTACTTAGTCGTATAATCCTGAGATCGTTATTACACTGCACACATGCACACACTATCTGACAAACACATTAAATGACTTTCTTGAAGCCACATGCTGATGGATTTCTTGCTCGTTTTTTTTCTTTTCTTTTTTTTTTTTTTTTTTTGTTACAATTCATCTTCAGAGGAAATCACTAAAAGGAAGCAAAATTAATATTCACTGGCTCGTGGTAATCTTTTCCAGAATTAATTTTAAATCCATAGCAACAGATCATTATAGCATTATCACTTCTTTTTTTTTAAGGGTTTTTTGGGATTTGGTTGGTATTTGCTTTTTTCCCCCCTCAAACGAAGCTGACTAACATTGTACAGAAACCTGTATCCACTCAAACTGAACACCTGCTTCGCACAAACTGAAAGCAGCATTATTAATAATGCAGGGTGGCTTTATCAAGGGCAAAGAATAGTAAGCAGTTCTACCCTTGAATCCAAGCATATCCTCTAATGTAGTATTGATGCGTGGGCAAATCCCTGTTGACATGTGTTACATAGAAATCAATCAAGTACTCTTTCCAGCTTTTCTTCTTATAGGTTGCAATAGATCGTTCATGAAAGCAACTGGATGGTAAGATTTAAAAACAATATAATTTTCTTCTACTTTTAAAAGCCAACAGACTGCTACAGAGAACAACTCAGGACATTTTTGAAATTTAATTAATAAAATAAACTTGCTACAGATTTATTTCTTATCTCATTGTTCTATCTTGAACACAAATGATTTTTAAAAAGAATCACAACAACAAACACTTTGGCACTCAGTTTGAACACTCTTGCCCTCGCAGAGGTACTGTAAGTGAATGAAAGGAACACTCCTTTGGAAAAGCAGTTAATTTAAACCCCTGAGACAGCTTTGCTTTTACAGCGTCTGTAGCGTCAGGCATCTTACATACCATTAGTTTTTATCCAATTCCAGATAGATTACAGGTGTAATCTACCACAGTGACTGACTGCTGTTGTCACTGTTAATGAGAGCAGCAAGGAAGATTTGAGGAATTTCTGTACAGACTTTGTGAAATATTTTCACCCACAGCACACACGTGGTGTCCACCCTGCTTCTGCTGAGGAAATGTTAGAACTCTGTTCCAGTGAGAGCAAGGTCAAGATACCTTTTCGTGTGTGCTTTCACCCAAACTCCGTTACCATTTCTCACGTACTCAAAATTATCAAAATCCCCCAATTAGGGATATTTTGTATTAAAACTGTGCGTTCTAATTAGACAAAAAAACAATCCACTTGCCTTTCTTAAATTTGTGTATGGGAAGTTTCTTCAGCTGATCCTTCCTCAGCCGATTCCTTCTTGCCCTGTGTCTGTCTTGCACAAATTTTGTGATCTGGAAACATGAGACACAAGGAAGACAGTGTGAATGGTAAGTTAGAACAAAAGAACGGTAAAGGTTTTGACTTGAGAGCCTTTGTCAAAAAAGGAACTGACACTCAAGCTGAGTCACCTTTTCTCTCATCTCAAGGATGAAGACAAACAAAGCCTAAAGGACATCTTTGATTACCACAGCACTCGAAAGGGAATATACAGAAGTTTCTTCGGAAGAGAAGAAATAAGAATAATATTCTCTCCATAAAATAGTGGCTATTACTGCAACCTCCTACTGAGGTATAGTGGCATTGAGGCACAATTCAGGGCTAAATAAAATTTATTAAGCTTGACTAGTTTTGCTAACAGCAGTTTTAAATTATGATGAGTTCCTTAGAGGATTATTCCCACGTTCATCAGTCCTGGTTTTACACTGTAGCCTGGGGAACAGGATAGAGATTTACTTCAAGTCATAGACTCTCTCTGTCTTCAGCCATACTGAAGATTGTTTCCATTTTCTTAGTAGTCCTTAATCCCATTTCCATTCATTTTCTAATCCTGACAAGTTACATGACTTAGTTTTTCAAATATGACAAAAAAAAAGTGTCCTTAACCAAGGCAAACACACTGACAAGTGGCTAAACCATGGCTGACAGCAGCACAGAGTGAACATTAATATTACGGAAATGTAGTTGTTTTCATTCAGAGTAAGAAAAAAAGAAGTCCAGCTCTTAAGTTCTTAAAAGCTAAATTTAAGAGAATCTGTATCTATGGCTTCTGCTCAAAGAAATTATTTATGCCCTGAATGCAAACACTTTAGAAATTTATCTCATCCACGTCACATGTTTAATATTGCATCTTGTTACAGTCAGAAAGATCAACACAACGGAACAGTAATGTATGAGATGTACTGACAAAGGGACTAATGCGACAAAAAGGTGCTAGAAGGAGAAAAGGACTGCTTACCCACCTCCAAAGATCTAGGCTCACAGTGTAAAACTCCACAAAGGAGGGATCTCCAGAAAGAGCTCCTTCCCCAGTGGCAGTCAGCCCTTGAATGGGGTCTAAGAGCCGTGCAGCCAGGCTGCAGCCCTTCCACTCACACCACTGAACTGCCTTCACACAGCTCCCAGGGCTCACCAGGTCCTTTCCCCAGGTGCTCCATCAGTGGTTCAGGTGGGGACTCAGCAGTTGCCATACACATCTGCTGTGGCAAACTGCTATTTTTGTGGTGAGTGGAGCACCTGCAGTTCTAAAGATCAATCTTTTTGGGATAATGAGGAATGGTTGAGGTCAGAAGGGCAGTGAAAACACTGGTGGATTTTACATTTTCTCTAATTGATCACTTCTCCATGGTTTTTTGAGAGCTGCCACGATTTTAACTCCAAATGTGCTCATGAATTTCAACTAAATACACAACTGATAGCATAAACAACACTAACACAGAAAGACATATTTCAAGAAAATTTCACGGAGCAATTGATGCATTATTTTTTATCAAAAGAAAAAAAATCTCGCAATTTGGTCAGAGATTATAGAACCACAGAATCACAAAGGTTGGAAAGGACCTCCAACATCACTCAGTCCAACCATCACCGATCACCAATATTTCCCCACTAAACTGTGTCCCTCAGTACCACACCTAAATGTTTATTGAACACTTCCAGGGACGGTGACTCCACCACCTCCTGTGCAGCCTGATCCAGCACTTGACCACTCTTTCAGAGAAGAAATTTTTTCCTAATATCTAACCTGAACCTCCTAGGCACAACTTGAAGCCATTCCCTCTCATCCTACTGCCTGTTATGTGGGAGATGAGGCCAACCCCCACAATGCCACAACCTCCTTTCAGGGAGCGGCAGAGAGCCATAAGGTCTCCCTTGAGCTTCCTCTTCTCCAGACGAAACAACCCCAGTTCCCTCAGCTGCTCCTCTCAAGACTCGTGCTCCAGACCCCTCACAGCTTCACTGCTCTTCTCTGGACACACTGAAGGCCTCAGTGTCTTTCTTGTAGCGAGGGACTTAATGCTGAACATGGTACTCAAGGTACTCCACTGTCAAGTACAGGGGGATGATCACCTCCCTGCTCCTGCTGGCAGCATGCCCAATTGAGAACCTCTGTAGGTAGCATATATATTGTAGGATATATACTATATACTGGAATAGGCTCTGAGCTTGCTGGCTATTACTGTACCTGTGTGAAAAACCAGTGCGAGACCTGTGTTGTGGATCAGTGAGACTAATATTAATTAAGCAACACCAGGTTGGTGAAGTGGGACATGTTCTCAGTGTATGAGAATGCACAGTGTTCTTTGTGGAGTGAAAAGGGAAAAGCTTATGCAGTGATAAGAGTATCAGTGAGGACAGTTCTTTGTAAGCTGTTGCACAGTAGGTAGAACCTCCTGATGTCTCCTGACTTTCCTTTCCCAAAAGTCTCTGTTTATCATACTAAGAATAATAAAGAATTATAGGTAACAGCAGTACAGTTATATACAGCACACACAGCTTTCACTGTTCCTTTACTGTGTCACTTAATTTAACTTCAATAAGTGACAATTCTGTGACAATCTGTTTATAAGAAAGGATGTTACTAAATAGAGCAACTTACCATAAATATGACAATGAGAATAAGGCAGATCCCTACTATTATTAGAAAAGGGATTAAGTAGTACTCCAAAGGAAGACTGAACTCTGGGATCAACACAACGTGGCCACTGTAGAGAGAAAGATAACAGTTTCTAGAAATGTTAGAAAATAATAAACTGTGAATTAAAGAATAAATACAATGAAAAAACAACCACCACCAGGATTAGCACATGATTCAGTGCAATCATTGGCAAATCGAGCCACGGGATAACTTACCCCTTTTCATACGTAAATTCTTCTTTAAGAGAATTGGCTGATGCTTCCCCAATGAAGACAGAAGGAATGTCTATCTTCTTTAAAATTTCAACTGTATAAAAATGAGAATAATAAAACCACTATTATAGACACTGTGGGCACTCTTAAGATGTTAAGACTCGAACACTATGACATTCTCACAACATGAGGATACATTTTAACGTAATAACACAGACTGATGCACATGTATGCTAAATTTTTATGTCATATAAGCATATTTTTCCTACTGAATAATTTACAGGCATTACTGCAGGTATATAAATCAAAATTATTAATTGCATTTAAAGGGAGCATAAAAAAAGTATTCTGACAAGAACGGGCATCGGAGTATGTTTAACTAGAGCATTAGTTCTTACTGAGTCATGTTACATATCATCCAAAATTTCAGGCAACTTATACTTTACGATCTGGCATGTACATTTTAGTCACTTTCTTTCATTCTTTTCACCCTAACCATTAACACACACATTGGAAAGGTCAAAAAGCAGAACAAATTTCACATCTTTACTTCAGCTTCAAGAAACCAAATGGAAGTGTCTCTTCCTTTTCCAGTTACTAATGAAGATTAATAGTAAACTTAGAGGATGAAACTCAAATGAAAAATTATCAAAAGGTCAAGTCCCTGTTCTAGAAAATTTATTTCCTTGGCTTCAATTTATGCTTATCTGCACCTCTAAGTCAACATCAAAGTATTCAGGTTCCACAAGCAAAAGCACACATCGCTCTATGTCTCTCCACACTGCTCAAGTGCCTATTTGTTGTATCTTGTTCTACAGTTGACTTCAGAGTGAAATCCGAAAATAAGTTTCGCATGGGTTGAGAACTCATTAAAACCACATTCACATAGCTTTCTGGACTACTCTGGACTACTTCCACTTAGTTTGCTGACTGTTAATTTCCTAGTTTGCTCAGTGGTGTTTCTACTTTGAAAGAGTTTTGATTCTTTCCATTTACGTTCTTGCTACACATTTGATAGCCTTCAAAAATCGGACAAAATAAACTCCTTAGAGAAAATCAGAACAGTGGGTCAGACAAAAAACACATACCATAAAACCAAAACATCATTTTGACTACAGAGTACAACAATGTTCTGAGGAGAACCACTCCAAGAAAGGTTAAGTCAGAACAGCTAGTAACAGCACAAGCTTTCCAATTTAATCAGGAGGGCTTTAAACTACAATTGTCAGGGCAGGGCTCCTCAAATCATCCCACGTTGAGGCTGATGACAGCGATGGATGCCCTGGGCCTGGAGTTGGATCACAGGCCAGTAAGACAGCACCAAAGATGCAGGATAAGGGAACTCCAATTGGTAAATCAGCCTCAATGGGAAACCATCTCAAATGCCTGTACATCAATGTATGGAGGATGGGAAACAAGCAAGAAGAGTCGCAGGCGTGCATGTGCTTACAAGGCTTTGATGTCATTGGCATCATTGATGTGTGGGGGGATGGCTCTCATGACTGGAACGTAGGAATGGACAGGTATGAACTGCTTAGGAAAAACAGGCAGGGGAAAAAGGGGAGGAGGTGATGCCCTCTACATCAATCAGCTGGAGTCCATGGAGTTCCACCTAGGGATAGATGAGGAGCTTATGGCTTAGGGCTAAAGGGAAAGCAGAGGAAGGAAACGTGGTGGGAGTCTGTTACAGGCCACCCGACCAGGAAGACCGAGTGGATGAGGCCCTCTGTAGACGGATAGGAGCAGCTTCATGTTCACAAAACACAGTCTTCCTTGGGGATTTCAGTCACCCCAGTATCTGTTGAAGGGACAACACAGCAGGGCACCAGAAATTTTAGGGGTTCCTGGAACACGTTGATAATTTCCTCTTCCAAGTGGTACAGAAACCTATATGAAAAGTTGCTATGCTGAACTCTGTCTTCACAATGAGGAGGGGATGTTGAGTAATGTGAAGCTAAAGGGCAGCCTTGGTTGCAAAATGGGGAAGATCAAGATCCTTTGGGCATCAAAGAAGACGCACGGCAAGCTTGTTATTCTGGACTTCATGAGAGCGGACTTTGAACTCTTCAGGGAACAGCTTGGCAGGGTGACACATAACAAAGCCCTGGAGGGAAGAGGGGCCCAAGAAAATTGGTCAGTATTTAAGGACAATCTCCTCCATGTCCAGAATCAGTGCATCCTGAGAAAAAGAAAGGCAGGCAAGAATGTCAAGAGGCCTCCATGGATCAACAAAGAGCTCTTGGACTTACTGACACACAAAAAGAAAGTCTATAGGGAATAGGTTATCTGGGAGGATTACAAAGAAGCTGTCTGCAGTCAGGGATCAGGTTTGGAAAGCTAAAACACACACAGAATTAAATCTAGCCAGGCGCATAAAGGGGAACAAGAAGAAATTCTGCAGGTGCATCAGTGATAAATGGAAGGCTAGGAAAGATGTGGGCCCTCTCTGGAAGGAAACCGGAAACCTGGTCGCAAGGGATGCAGAGAAAGCTGAGGCGTTCTATGACTTCTTTGCTTCAGTCTTCACCAGCAAGAGCTCTTGCCACACCACCTAAGCTGCAGAAAGCAAAGGTAAGAACTTAGAGAAGGCAGATCTGCCAGCTTTAAGCGAAGATCAGGTTTGAGATCATTTAAAGAACCTGAAGGTGCACAAGTCCATGAGACCCAATGAAATCCATCCACAGGTTCTGAGGGACCTGGCAGATGCAGCTGCCAAGCTACTATCAATTATATTTGAAAGATCATGGTAGTCTGGTGAGGTTCTTAATGATTAGAAAAGGAGAAACATAACGCCCATTTTCAAGAAGAAAAAAAAAAAAAAAGAAGATCCACAGAACGACAGGCCAGTCAGTCTCACCTCTGTGCCTGGAAAGATCACGGAGAGGATCCTCCTGAAGGCCCTGCTAGTGGGATGTGTCCCTGCCTATAGAGAAGGGCTGGAACTAATGATCTTGAAACATCCCTTCCAACCAATTCTATGATTGTATGATAAAACCGAAAAATTGAAAAATACATACATGCAATATGTATTTCATATAAAATAAGAATCCATTTGCTCAAGGAATAGAAAAATACATGCAGTGGTGCAAGAGCAAAATGAAACAACTAAATAGTCATATTTTGAAATAGGAGTTCTTTCCAGGAGTACAGGGCTTTTTTTGGGTTTGCTGCTTTTGCTATTATCCACATCAATCACATAAACCTATCTCATAAATCAAACCATTTAACTCAGAACAGTTGAACTATAAATTAAAGGAAAACAAAAGACACAGTCAAGAGAACATACAAATTTAACATCACAAATAACACATAAGAACACGTATGTTCTTACCCGGACAGTTCTTACTTTAAAGCATTCAATGCAGGAACATTTTTTGTTTTGGTGGTTGTTACTTTTAATGTATGTTTTTGACTATTTGTTGGGGCTCATTTGTTGTTATTGTTTTTTAAGTCACAGTTCATCGTAATACTTTGAACAGTAATACTCATGTAATACTGTACACTCTGGTAGGTGAAATGATTTTCAAACAGGAGAGAAGAAGTGATACCTGTACTTACTGTCGTTGGATCCCATGCTTATGAGGTCATCAGAATCAACATTATGAACTATAGCTGCCTTGTATCCAGCTCTCTGCGCGTTTAAAACCTGTAAGCCATACAACGTATTTGTTAGTAAGAACTGTACTTCAGAATACACCAGGTATATTTGCAGGAAGCTATAAACGTTAACAGAATTTTGTTTTCCCTTATAAAACAAGTATCACTTTGAAAATAAAATCATCCTCGTTACACAGAGCCCCAAAGAAACAAACACTAATTGTGCACCAGAACTCAAGAATTAACTCATTTTTAGAATACATATTAATATGATGATACAGATTCAGGAAATGGTCTTTTATTGCATGGTAATTTTCCACTACAAGAAAACAGCAATCAACTCTACCCAACAATTACATTCTTCAGAGTGCCATCTGCATAGTAATATTACCAGCACAAATGCAGACACCTTGAGGAATTACACTATTTTTATACGTATAAATACATACTTATATAAACTGATATATATGTATCAGCTTTAGGTGTAAACATAAACAGTGGTTGGATTTTGCCCAGTACTATGATGCAGCGTTTCACAATGTATTTGCTGGCCTTTGTGCCTAAAGAGGAATAGTTTTAATATACTGAGATATCATTTATTTAAATGACATAAAAACCAAGACCACTCTAAGAAAGTATGCAGCACAACTTCCAGCTTACACTGCTAAATGTTTTCTACGTATGTAAAAACATGCAGCGATCCCTATAAGAAGTCAACAGCACATTTCAAGATCCTGAGTCCAGACAGTAAGCGCAGGCTCGGGAACATTTTTAGAGAAAATAACTGCTGGAGTTCAAAGCTCAGTACAACCCCTACCAACGAGCTCATTCCAGTTCCGATCCCCAACACAAACAGCCATAAATATCCGGTATTCAGCTGAGGAGACAAACTCCCAAAGGCTTTAAATTGCTTCCACTTGCTTCCAGACTACTGCTATCCTACTGACACATGACTTTTCCTGTAAGAAATCACTAGATGTGAAGAGAGGATTGGGAGATCACTTTCGACCCAGTAAAAATTCATACACAACAAAAAACAAAGGAACAGTTATGCCTCTTTATTTATAGCTTTAAATAAATAAGGAGTAACGGAACTTGAAAATAAACTCACATTTTTATTAAAATCCGCATCATGCCCATCTAAGAGCTGGCATGTGATGTAGCTCACATCTCAGCACGTGCACTACTTCCTGCCACAAATATCAGAGCTAAATGCTGTGATACGTTTGAAATTATATAATGCAATACTGCAACGACATCAACAACAGAATCTCTCAAAATTCTGTGCAATAAGATGTGATTCTCCTTTGTTTAACATCAGAGAGAAAAAGCTGAGGGTAGAGTCAAAATGCTGTCTTGAAATCAATTAAGGAAGTTGTTTCTAACTAACAAGCACTTGCTTTTCTGATTAAAAGTGTACTTCACTACAAAGTTTCTGACCTGTTCCATTAACACCTTCAGCATTAATATAATCTCATCAATTTAGGGGCACGGCAAAGACAACGTGTAAAAGGCACATAATCATTAGCACTACCTTTTGCCAGTAAGCCATGCAGATGTACTGTGACAAGATTAGAAGTATAGAATACACGATATTCCAGAGCTTGATGTAAGCTAGATAACATGAGCAGTGAAACTGTACCTACTGTGGAACCTACCATCTGGGGAGAACTTTAACCACAGTGTCACATAACTAAATATATTACATGGCAGTGAGTATGTTTGGATCTTCTTTTCATTCATGAAAGTCAAAAACAAACTGAACCATCCTGCCTTTCTTAATGCATAGTTTTTTGCCCCATACATATTAGATTAATTTTCAAGAAAACGTTATAGTCTAGCCAAACACAAATCATTCTAATTTTGTATCTTTAAAATAACATACAGAATACTCCCCTTCAGAAGCAGGTTGATCTTTTAATATTATAAATATTTTACAATATCAAGCTGTTCTACCTACTAAAATAATTCCCATCCTACCACTCATGAACAAGTGCCTGTTTTTGCCTGGCACTGTTTCCTACTCCCATCAACTGTGACCCTATCATTGTTCACTGAGAGCTGCAAGAAGGTCCAGCTATAAAAACAAGAACAAAACATTAAAACTGCTTACAGATTTTAGGTCACATCAGTTTTCTAACCTCCCCTGTGACCCCTGGCTACTGGCACAAGAAAAGGCAGTGAAGAAGGAAGACCGCCTTTTTACACTGACCGATAGAACGGTTTTAAATTAAGAGACAAGATTCAGGTCAGATGTCAGGAGGAAATTTTTCATTTCTCAGGGCAGTGAGGCCCTGGCACCACAGCCCAGGGACGCTGTGAGTGCCTCATCCCTGGAGGTGCTCAGGCTGGATGGGGCACTGGGCAGCCGAAGCTGGTGGGGGGCTGCCAGGCCATGGAAGAGGTGGGGCCAGGACGGACTGTCAGGTCCCTTCCAACCCAACCACTCTGTGATTCTATGATTTCCCTTCAAGAAAAGTAAATACTGCTAATGGATGCTTTATATGACAAACTGCAGCACCAGTCACCTTTATTTGCCACACATGCTGGCTCATGAACAAGTAATCTTAAGCTAAATCATAACATAAGGCTTTATTTGCCTTAGATCTTTTGTTTGCACAAGAATAAAATTCTCCCTCCCTTTCACACCAGCATCGACCCTATTAACTATACTTATTTTTCTAAGCAACACCAAATTCTTAGAAAAATAAATACAAAACATACATATGTATATTACCTTGATATCGAAGTTGCACTCAAGCCTTCGAATTAACACAATAAAAGCAGTGGACGAGTTGTCCCTCAGTGGAGGGGGGGCTATAGGCTCACATGCATTCTCTGGTTTTGAATTTATTAGGAATCCCTGAAAAACAGTAATGGAATAATGTCAGCTTTGTGTCTCTTTAGCTGAACTAAACAGTTTTCAGACAAATATAAGGAAAGAAAACAGTATTTTCAAATAGTAGCCAAGCAAATTCTTACTATCAACTTAGTTCTACCACTGTGAAATTTCTGCTACATCTCTATTAATTTTTATTTATCAGAATCTTTCTATCTATAATAAAAAATATTGAAATCTGGAAAATCTGAAAGTTAAGAAAAGTTTTTCCACTTATTTCAGCTGAAGTTCATAACTTGGAGTTTGCAGTACAACCCTGTACAAAAAGGACCGTATGCACTACATCAACATTGTGGAACTACTGTCCTAAGACATACTCAGAATTATAAAACTGAAATGTAGAAGAACTAACACTGGTTGTGTATAGAGAGAAAAATCCATGATAACAAAATGAGCACTGCATGAAAATGTTAATGTTACCTGTACACAGAAAGTCTGATCAAATCTGGTCATGCAAACCATTACTCCCCATATCAATTACACTTTAAGTGCCACATGTGTGGAACTCCCCTTTGAATAAAGCTCACTCATCACCTTCTATTTGAGAGGAAAAAAAAGGGCAGTCCAGTCTCAAGCACAGTTATATCTCAGGATATGCATCTGTAGAAAGCTGTGGACCAAACTTCCAAAAAAAAAATCTGAGGATGCAGACACAAACTCAAACTGTCACAGGTCAATTCTGCAAGGGAATTATCCATGGGTGTCATCATAGCCCAAGGCCCATGCAAGATAGTTTAATTTAGTCTGTAATGATAGTCAAAATGCACAGGAATGTGTTGCACTTGAACTCATTTTTACTTCTACACAGGTGACCACGTCTGTCTTAGTTAAGGTCTAATAGTTAAAAAGGTTAGAGCCCAAGCTCCTTACAGCTATTTCTGATGTATTACATTGGTTCACTCCTAGGGCAATCACTTAATCGCTCTGCTTCTCAGTTCAGTCAGTAAACAATACCAGCTTTACCTACGTTTCTCCCCATAACAAATCTTGCTAGACATGAAAAGAAAGTCCTGCTGAAGCTTCATTTGCAAACAAATTCCTACTGTTAGACAAATTCTTACATTAGTTTATTCTTCACTGTGATAGGACACCATGCAGTCAAAAAGGAGTCCAGGCTTGTATGACCACATCAGCTTAATCCTTGTCTATTTTTTAACTGACAAGCATCGCAACACCAACGATGTCTCACAGCCAAATTTTAAGGCCTTCCATGTCACAGACAGAAGGAAATGGAAAGCAGCTCTCTGCCCTCATCTGCTATTCACCATCTCCACAAGCACACAAATTATAGCAATTCCCCTTCACTGGAACTGGGAAGATTGCGTGCGCAAATGTTTATGGCTTAGAACTCCCACACAAAATAAATGCAAATACATCTCAATCAGAAATATTTACTCATACACTGTTAAAAGCAACAGCCAAACAAGGTCCTGCATTGAGCCTGACCCTCTGCAGCCACTTCTGTAATAATAAATAAAAATAATGAAGGGTAAACTTTGTGTAAGAATTAAACTGTTTGGATGGCTATACTAAACTGCCTTTCAAGATGATAACTGCAAGTACAGAACAACCAAAAGGAAAGTTTATCTGAAATGAACAGCCTTACCAATGCTGACTGTCAGAATGTGATCCTACAGAAGGTAAATGGTTCACATCACTGCAAAGATACTTTTATCAGGCAAGCAGAAAACATGCAGCATAAGCATTTTCCTGGAATTGAAAAAGCTTCAGCTACAAAATCTCAACCATAAACTTACCTCAGAGGATAACTTACTTACTACCTCCTCTATTTTATTTTATACAGATAAAAGTGAGGGTTTTTTTTTCCCACATCAGTTACTACTGCCATTAGAATGGATGGATGTCTACTTACCACAGCCATCCAGAAAAAGCAGATCTTGTAGCTTTCATAGGCAGTGATGAAAAGACATTTGTTCTCCCTTCCTCATAAACAGTCCCCTTCCACTTCATCTTCAGCAAGATCTACTTACTGTGAATTTCATTCATCTACACACCTTACATTTGATATGTGTTAACTACAGTAGACATGCAGAACAGGACATGATTTGTGGTTTTATTTGTTTATAGAATACCTTCAGGCCTTCTGCTGGCAGTCTGTAGCCAAATCTGGCAGGTAGATCATCAAAGGTCTGGGTTCCATTTTCGAAGTTATACTACAAGAAATAAATTTTAAAGAAAATTCAGGTTTGCAACAGGATGGAGCCCTGGGCAGCCTAGTCTAGCATTAGGTCTAGAGGATGGTGGCCCTGCCTGTGACAGAGGGGTCGGAACTTGATCCTTGGGGTCCCTTCCAACCCAAGCCGTTCCATGATTCTATTTGTACTTACTCTTGTTCATAAACAAATTTTTTTTTTTTAAGATGAAAATATTTATCAGAGATAGGACCTTCTGAAAGCATATCAATGAAGCCACAAAGTTACTTTTCCACTGGACTTTCACTCACACAGCAACTTCATTCTTTTCTCATCCAGTTGTCAAAACAAGGAATTATTTAGTAAGTAATAAACCTGGGCATTAAATCTCCGTCTACAACTCAAATACCATGTTTGCAAAACAGAAATCTCAACAGCTCTACAGTTTTCTTCTACGCAAACAATCAGCTTTCAACTTCCAAACAGAGGAATACTGTAAAGACCTTCAATCAGTGGAAGCTTTGTTTCCTCCTTCCTCGTGACATCCTTCATAGCTGTATGAGTTGGTTAGCAATGGAGAATCCAGACAATAAAAAGTAAAGAACATACATAAGCTGAAATCTCTTCTCAATGTAAGTAAAATAAATAAATGAACAAAATTAGTTTCCTGAAAAAGCTGTGAATTCTACAGTAACTGCTTATTGTATCATAAAACTGTTACACATGATAGTCAAGAAAGAATCACGATTACCTCGGGAGAAGGTATTTCACAATTGTAAGATTTAGACATGGGAACTCTAATTAAAATAATAAAAAAAACACACTATCATGATCTACCTTAATTCTTTCAAAAGGAAAAGATTTCAAAGAAGCTCCCTTTCCACAGACTTTACTAAAGTGGAAGGGGAAAAGGTAGCAATGGAGCTTAGCTCAAAGGACAGGCACTTGTTTTGTGTAATCAATCCGCTTCTACAACCTCTCCCCCTGATCTTCCATCCTAAAATTAGGCAGCACAGCTCTGTGCCAGTGAGCTGTCCTCACCATTCACTCACTTACTACCTCCAAAGTGCTCTTCCTGAGCTCACATCATGCATGCTATCCCCTAAATTAATCACAAGTTTCAATTTAAGCTAAGAGGCAGATAAAAACATACTTATTTTTATCCCCCGTGAGAACAAAGCAGCATAAACACAAACCTAAACCAGTAAAGAAAGAATTTCTTTGCTAGGCAGACCAAAAGATTTGCCTGGAACTTTACCCTTCAGACAATCATTAACCCAAGAAGTCTTTCAGAATCATAACTTATCTGTATGCCTTCAATTCTCCTGAGCATTTTACCGTCTCCTTTTCAAACAGCACAGTTTTAACAGGTATCTGCTTCATCCCCTCAAATCCTGTTTAACAGACATTCTCAAAATAGATCAGTCATTACCCAAATATCCCAGAATAAATCCACTTCTTTTTTTGATTGAATTATTTTAGAATAGTGCCTGCTGAAGCTTAAACAGAGAAATTAAAGTAAGCTTCAAAACATTTTTTCTAAGATAGGAAGTAGCAAGCATAAAAATAAATTTTATTATGAACAGAGGAAATGTGTGTAAATTAGAAAGAAAGGGGGAAAGAAAGATCAAGTCTGCAGTAGAAATCAAGTTTAACATTTCACTGCAGAATGTCAGTGTCACAACAGCAGTTATCTGCACTGCTGCTTAGATTTTTTCACCTACAAAACATAACAGAGCAGTAGCAATTTCAAGACCCAAATTACACAACTGAGCATTCATGAACCCCACGTTACCGTGATCTCACGTACTTTTATTTGAAGACTTGCTTCAAGGATTTTCACTCCATTCTCCTAAATTAACTGACATGACACTAACACATACTTTGGATGTCACTGTGACTGGCAGAGAATACAGATATTACAGCATATAGACAGAATTATTTCAGTGGAATAGATTGAGTTATTTCTATCCTACAAATGCATAGCTTCCTCCATAAAAGTACAAGACACATGACATTGGTCACTGCCAAGGAGTGCCCACCATAGCACAAAGCATCCTTAGCCTTAACACTGAGAGTTAAGTTCATTAATCAGCCTTACATCACAAACAACACAAAGACTATTTAAAACCCAAAAAATATTATTCTCATTATTTAAAATACGTACATATGTAGGCGCAGCACCACAAAAGCTTCACTGACAAAGCTCCAGCACAGACATAAATAATACTAGCCATGGGCAGAATATTTTATTTACTTTATTTGGATAGAGTTACCCTACAAAATGGCATCCACCGTCAAAACAAATTGCTACCTAAACCAAATAACCTAAAGCAAAGAGATTTATAACATGCCATAGAATACATGTTCAGATTGGAAGTTCTTACACGACTTTAAATGAATGAAGTGTTTTCACTGTGGGGTATCTGAGCACACACCTGACAGATCATTTGAAAATGGAAGGCTTATTTTGGTATTGAACTGAAGCCTTAAGGCAACCCTCTTCCAAATGACCCATTACAAAATTTACTGCACTTACTCATTAGCAGATTAATTTAGAACAAGATTCAATTCTACAGATTTCACCTGTGGAAAAAAATATTCTCACACTTACCGCTAAAATATCTGCCTCCACTGGTAAGAGATTCAGGAAAGCAAATAGCTGGACAGTCACAATAGTGTATATCTGTGTGGCAGACAACATCAGCATTCCTATTGACAACAGCATATTTCAATATCTGTAAAACAGTGGGGGGAGGGGGAAAAAAAAAAAAATCAAGCCTTGTAGCAATACTTTCCTCTGCCATTTTACTGAGTTCTATCTGTCAGCTAAAATCTACCCTCTAAAAGAGCAAGAAGATATTCTGTCTTCACTTTTGAGAGATAATTTTTAATTTATATTACTTTAGAGAGAGAAAAGAATCCCATTTACCAAGAGCATGTAACCTCGACAGGACTGCCTGTGCAAATCAAAAGTTACAATAATAGCACTTCAAAAAGCTTCAGGGAACAAGTGGCAACGTAAGTGGTACAAAGAAACGAACACTCACGTGTTGCTAATTACCCTTAGACATGCTTAATTCTAATATTTAATTCTTCTAACACAAACATAAGCCATCAAAGTTTCTTAAGTGCCTGAAGTAATTCCACTAAAAACCATTTACTCTGCAAAGCTAATTTCAGTAGGCAGCAACTATCAGCAAATTGTATTAATTCCAGGGAAACACACGAGTGGGTGACGCACTGCGTGAGCAGGATGGTAACCCAGAATTCAGGTGGTTCAGTGTCCTCTGAAGCATGAGCATTTTTGAGACCTTTAAAAAACAAATACTCTTTAAAGTATTCTCATATGCTTATCAACAACTCATAGCATTAAAAAGAAGTTAATTCTGCTTTGTTAATAAATTTTCAGCAAAACTGGCAGCAAAAGGAACAACTTATCTCTCTGAAAGCAGGAGCAAGTTTGCAAACAGAAACAGTTCTTTTAAAGTGCTGATTATCATTAGTCAAAGAGGAAAAGAAAAAAAAAGCAAGCAGCAGCAGTAAGAGGAAATAAAGCCATCATTTTGGTATTATGCCATGCCATACAAATATGGCTTACCCACAAAAATATTAAAAATGCAAAACAAGAGCCTGTAAGCCTTTCCTGCACCAGCAATGATACTTGCTTCCCTGCTGAAGTCACCAACTTCATCCTATTAGCCCCCCAAAAACACAAACGTGTAACGTGGACCAAAGCTGCGGTATTTGATAAATCCCTTCACACACAGTGAGAAATGGTGCCTCTGGAAAGCTTTCATCCAAAGTGCTCAATGCTGTGGGCCAGTAACCCACTGCCACTTTTTTGGTCTGTAATATCATCTAGAGGCGACTGTATGAAATTCATTCACAGTAAGCTGAAAATTCTGCTATCTACATTGGAAAATCAAGCACCCAAAAACTTGGCAGGAGGGCAAGAGGGAGAAGGAGGTTTCAGTCCTCCATAACCGACTTCAGCACTTCAGAGCATACTGCCCTGCACTGAACAAAACAGGGTTGCGTGGGGAAAAAAAAAAAAAAAAGACTGCGATCAAACAATCCAGTTATTGACATACAAAGGGCACACGGAAGGTGCACCACTGGCCACAAATGCAGTACCTCCTCACGTCTCAGTCCTTGACTTTACACGAGATGCACCTTTTAATACTTTTTACTTCAAAGATTCCTACCGTTTTATGTTTTTCCCACTGCATGCAGTTATGTGTGGCTTGACACAGCTTTGATGCACGCTGTTGAGCAAGCTGAACTTCAGGATGGGCCGCTGAGAGGAGAGCTGACATTTCCAGGGAGCAGAAAGCAGAGCCTGCATGAGGGACTGCCAGCTGCCCGAGCTCCTTCCCCATCCCTATAAATTGCATGTGAGAGGCTTCCTTCCTGTGCAGTGCTCCCAAAACAAAGGCTGGCTTACTGCCATGCCAGTGTACAAAAATTATACATATATATATATAATTAAATCAGTGTTTGGTTTCTCTGCCTCCTCACTTATTTTATGACTTTGCTAAACATTGTACTTTCTCAACTTTCATTTGGCAAAATAGAACTCATCATCAGTGGACAATTTCACTGAAGTGCTGGTGATACACAATCTACTTCAAAGAAAGCTGATCTATACAAGCATTTTACAATGCTTCAGGAGTATTTTGACTTGATGGATGTTTTCTAGATTTGGATTATAAACTAACTTATTATAGCTGTATTATAACAACACTGCTGTCTGCAGAACGTCTCAGAGACCACAACTGCTTTCATTCCTGCACCTCACCCTCTTACAACCCAACCAGGTGCAGCAGAACCACCAATTCCACACTGCAATCCAACCGGACCACTGACATCATCTGCTGGATACAAACTTCAAAAGGAACGACAGAACTCCATCAGGAAGTTCATTCCAAACAACGCTACTAGAAGAAGGGGCCAACATATTTTTAGCTTAATTTTTTTTCCATTTTTCTTCAAAGACGACCATCCTAAAACAAACCTCTTTAGCATAAGGAAGAGCAATGGGGAATGACCCCCACTCAGCCTCCCCCATCACCCTGTACTACAGTCAGCCAGGAGGGCACCGCCTGATCATCACTGCCTCCCAGAAAATGTGTCCTCAGTCACAGCCCCACGACTACATGCACAGCCAATGGTGGTTAGAAGCAGGAAGGAAGAACCAGCCTCTCTTCTAGATGCCCTTCCCTGCAAAAGCAGAACTTGACACCAAAGATCACAACCTCTGCTCCCCCCAGACAAGTTTCAGCTGACAGTTTCTTCTAGTAATATTGCTATGGCCACAATCCAATCTTTAAAGAGACAATGACTAGCTGCCATTCAGACACATGATGCATTCTGAAACTTCTAACTGGTTAGAAGAACAGAAGTTACAATCAAAGGAACTTGTAATGAATTATGAAATATGTGACTTTTTATTTCTAAATTACAATTTCCTGGCTTCCCAAATCTGTCAGCCCCAGCAACAGGAACATCTGTGAAACTGGAAGAGTAAAAGGGCAACCATCCAAAAAAATGGTAACTGTCTTAATGACAGAAGTAACCAGACACTTGAAACTATCACAGTATCATACATACAGAAAGCACTAAAACAGCATTAAGTATCATTACAAAATAACAGAAATAAAGTTGCTCATGCTAACAAAAAACACATATAGCCCTCTTCATCAACCAGTTACACACAAACTCTTCTGAGCCCAAGAATTACCGCCTCAAACACATCTCAAAAAGCCCTATGCTTCAGGAAACTTCACAGCTCATTTGTAGTCCACAGTCTTTATTTGAGTAAAGCAACTTACACCATACAGAAATAGAAGTATATGCAATTAAACACTAGCTGCAAACTACACAAATGAAGTTTAACTTCTCTTGCATTAATTCGGAGTGCCTACACGTGTTTTTCTAGACGGGGTTCTCATTATGTAACTGTGGGAGTTTCAGACTGCTTCCCACTTCGCATTCCAGAACTTGCAAAACACACTGAGCCTGAGGAGCTGCACACCTCCTCCTGATGGAACAGGACCATCAGGTCCGGAGTGGGGAGGCAATGTGCTGAGGGCACCACAGTGGCCATGAAGCTCCTACATGAACTTCAAATACATCAGCCAAGGCATTTCCCATAGAAATAAGGCAGAAGCAGTATTTTTGACTTCACAATGGATAATATATTTCTAATTAAACTTTTTATGGAAGCAGAGAGCGCAATATTGCTTCTCATTTTAGTGAGGATCTCACTGTGTTACAAATACCATCTTTAAACACCAACAAGCTGATTCCCAGATCAGAACGTGTAACCTGAGGGGAAAATACTCTTGTAGCTGTAGTCCCTGCACTCTGTCAAAAGCACCACATCACACCTGCCAGCACCAACAAGCTGTGGGAGCATCAAGAAATGATTTGGTGCTGGACGCTGAGCCGACAGAGCACTCGGAGCTCCTGCCAACTATTCTCAAACAGAGATGCTCTAAGCACGCGTAAACGTAAATGTTCTGAAACACATTTTTCAGTCCAGTTTCTTTCACAGTAAAAGGCAGCAAAGCGCAATTCCCTGCCTATATGTTTATGATCACGCCTCAGTTCTTAAGAAAATACTTGTTTTAACCATTTAGCAGAAAAAAAACAGATCTACATTTAATAGCCTGAAATTCCATCTCCGTGCTGCACAGGATTACAACGCCCAGAGAGAACGCATCAGAGTCCGCCCCACCACAAACACAGCGACGGCGTTTTCCGCGTTTTCAGCAGACTGCTCTGTCCGAGGCTTCCAAAACCCAGCAGCGCAGCACACAGTTGCACAAACGCCATCACAGCTCTCACGTGTATCTCGGATACCCCTACGCCGCGGCTTTCTACAACCCAACGGCAGCCCATCATCACCAACCTCCACCTCCCCCACCCGAGGCTGACAGGACCCAAACCCGCCTCGCACAGACAGCCCTTCGCGCTCAGCTCCGGCCGCCGCAGCACCGCTCCTCCCCGCCGCCGCTCTCCTGCGGTCAGCGCCCCTCCCCACCGCTTCACCACAGCGCCGGGCCGCGAGGCGCTACGATACGGCCCCGCGCCCAGCCCGGCAGCGACCCGCAGAGCGCTCGTGCCCTGTCCGGCCTCCCTCCGCCGGCCGACCGCGAGGCGCCGCCCGGAGCCGCAACGATACCGCGAGGCGGGGCGGCCGGGGCGGAAGCGAATAGGCGCTGCGCAACGAGCGGCGGGCTTAGCGCCGCACGAACGGCCGCAAAGCCGGGGCGCCGCGCGGCGGGTAGGAGCCGGGGGACGCGGCAGCCGCCCCTACAGCCTACACTCCCTCACCTGTGGGGCCGGCACAAGGCCCGGCGCCAGGAGCCGAGAACCGCACTTAGGCCGCCTCCATGGCGCGCTCACCTCCACCCAGCGGCCGCGGCGGAAGTCCCGCCCCCAAGGGCCGCGCCTGCCCGCGGCATCCCATTGCTCCAGCCGGACGTCGCTCAGGCGCGGGCGCGTGACGCGACTGGGCGGGGCGGCTGGGCGGGCCCTGAGCCGTGGGCGGGACGCCGCGCCCTTCCGGCCCGCCCGCCTCCCCCCCCGCCCCTTCCTGTCCCCGGTAGCGGCGATGCTGTTGGTGCTGTCGGAGGAGCAGAAGGCGCACCTGGGCTGCCTGTCCCGGGTGGGCGGCGCAGGTTCGGTGGTGGGGCTTCTGCTGAGTCCGCCGGCTCTCGTCTGCGGGCCGCGCGGCGGCGGGCGGGACGGGAATGGCAGTGGCAGTGGCAGTGGCAGTTGGTGGCCGGGCCTACCCGACCTGACAGTGAAGTCGCTTCCTCTCGTTTCAGCTGTCGGAGAGCTGGGGCACCTGGCGGTGGAGCTGCTGCGGCGTGGCGCGGCACCCAAAGCCTGTGAAGCGGCTGCCAGTAAGGGGCGGGGCGGGGCACTGCCGCGCCATTACCGCGCTGTTACCGCGGCTGCGGGACACGCGGAGGGTGACGGGTGGCGCCCGGGTCACGGAGCCCTCGTTGGGCTGTGCTCGCAGACCGCGCTGCGGGGCGTGCTGTGACCCAGGCGCTGTGCTGTAACCGGTTGCGTTTGCATTGGGTTTGTGTTTTAATTCTTAGGCGCCTTCAGCTCGCCTTTGGGTTGCTCTCATTACTGTTTGCGAGGCGTTCGATCTTCACTTTTTTTCTATGCGTACTCCTCCAGCTTTGAGTAAATACGCAGCTGTGTGTGTTACGGTTGGCAGCTTTGCAAGGACCTAAAAGGAATTCTGCTTTCTTTAAAGGAAAACTCAACGCTGGTGTTGATACCGTGCAGCATGGGGTGGAGGGACTGATGTACCTTCTTACAGAAAGCTCCAAGCTCATGGTGAGAACACCTTACGTGGTGAATTCAGGGATGTCTGCTGAGCAACAGGAGTTATAAAAACACTGATGAAAAAGGAAAAGTCAAAGTTTTGATGAGATGGATTTTTGTTTATTTAAATGAAAGAGGTGTATTTTGCTGTATTCTTATTAAAACACCGCTTCAGTGTGGATAGGCTTAGGATTTGTATGCAGCATCCCTGATACCAAAGCATAACACTGATAGCGCATCACAAAAACACCCAACACTTCAGCCTGTATAAGGAGGGGTGCTTCAGGATTAAGCTCTGTCCAAATAACACAACTTCAGCAGAGCTGCTTTTTCTGCATGTTGTGCTAACCCAGAGTAAGTATTCCCCTTGTGTTGCCCGAGAGCTTTTTCAAATGCTGACATCATTCAGGGTGAGCGCGAGCAGATAGTAAGAGAATTATAGCTGGATAATAACTCCATTAGATAGACTTCTTATTGGTGTGGCAGACTGTTTGTACACTAGAGACAGAGAAAAGTGATCCATAGACAAATAATTCTAAGCTAAGCAGATGTTCTAAAGAGCAGGTAGAGAGGAAAATGAATTAGTGTAGCGTGTTGCCTTGAAGTAAGGTACCTTGACTGACAGATAAATTGCAGTGCTGTTATGGCAAAGCATAGTTAATCACAGAATTCTTACTGTATGTATGCATTGTAATGCATGACTGTAAATTAAATTGCTATTTCAGCAGTGATGAACTGAGCTCTTCCAGCTCAGCACAGTCATTGACCTGAGAAGATCGACTTCAAAGGGCTATTTTGTGTTGATATGGGGCTTTGAAGTTGCACCTGGTGCCTTCTTATGTGTACAAGATATTCAGTCCATTTCAGAGTATTTGTAACTTCAGTATCAATACTACATACTGTTGCTAAGTTGATTGTCCAGAAATGTACTTAATTATTGCAAACTTCAGATGCTTTTTTTGCTATTGTATTTTGCTCTCAAATACTTAAAAATGTGCTATCTGTTTTCTTCGAGCTGTAGACTCGTCTCTGTGTATCCTTGCAGTAAAGTAACTGCACTGCACAATATGTATGGTGCTTACTCACAGTTCTGTTGTTGAGAAAGTAATAATGATTATTGCATAGCTCTGTAGTAAGGCCTAAATTGTTAATTTCCAGATTTCTGAAATGGACTTCCAAGATTCTATTCATGTTTTGGGATTCTCAGATGATTTGAACAAATTACTGCTTCAGCTTTACCTTGATAACAGGAAGGAGATCAGAAGCATTCTTGGTGAGCTGGCACCGAAGCTTCCCAGCTATCATAGCCTTGAGTGGAGACTAGATGTGCAGGTAATCTCTTTTTTTTTTTTTTTTATTGGTACTCTGTATTTTGCATTATATTTTTTAATAACATGAGCAACTATAAAGATATGAGTTTATATTATTTCAGAGTAATACAAATTGCAGCATTTTCATATATTTCAAATGGACATAGCTTTGTTATTGTACTGAACTAGTTGCAAGGTGAACAGGATGTGCAAAGTATTTGTTCCTTTATGAAAAATGAATTCATAGCTCTATCAGTGCTTTATAAAGTTAGCATATACTAAATAAATCCAGGTCTTTATTTTCAGCTAATTTTCATAAATCTTTTGAATGCATTAATTAAAATGGATGGGTATTGCCTAATGATAAAAATTATTAATAGACTCTGTTTAATGTCAATGAAGATGATTTGTTTATTTCTTTAAACAGGCCTGCAAGCAGGTCCTGCAAACCTGTTGTGAACTATTGATGTGGGAACTGTAGAAGTTCCCAACTATCTTCCCTTCTTTGTTGTTGCTTATTTCCCTATTTTAATTTCCTTTAAACCCTCATGCAGCTTGCAAGCAGAAGTCTGAGGCAGCAAATTAAGCCTGCGGTGACTATAAAGCTACATCTTAATGAGAACGAAGATCTAACTACCCAGGTGTTACAAACTGACCCTTCTACCCTCCTCCACCTCATTCAGCAATTGGAACAAGCCCTGGGGGAAATGAAAACGAACCATTGTAGGAGAATAGCACGAAACATGAAATAGAATTCATTCAAGACTTGTGCTAGGCACTCAGTGTTCACTAACACATGTAAAGAAAAATAAACATCTGGATCAGATGTTAATCTGAAAGTAATGCTTTTCTGGCCAGGATCTTGAGTCAGTAATTACAGGCTGAACATTTTCTGGTGCTAACTTTACACACCTGCCTGATACAAGATGGGTAATTGCTTTTACTTTACTTACGTATGTAGGAAATCAGTATGCCATACTGAGACTTCCTTTAGCTCTAAATTAGTATGGTTCTACTTTAAGAGCTTTTCTACGTTCTACATAAGTAAAGCTGTGTCACTATTATAGGAGATTGTGCACGTTTTTATGTTTATTAAGCAGATTTTTCTGTTTCTGCCTCTGTTTTGAAATAAAAATAAAAACCTATTCAATACCTACACTTGTGAGAATGATACTTTACAGGAATGTTTCTTCCACTCAGACTCTTGTACGTGTAGAAGTGCAGGTGTACCTGTGGGACTACTGCCTTCCTGTCCAAGAGATCCAGCCAACTCAGAGGCTAGGTGCTACAGAGCTTCTGCTGTTCACTTCTCCCAACAGCTGCTTATTGTTAATTGTATTGGAAATGTTTTCACAAAGCAGCAATGCAGCATGTTATGAAAACTTAGTTCCCAGCTTTGTGGTGAGACCTGCACATGAGAATAACTCATGTCAGGTCATCTTATTTAACAGAAGGCTTCAATTTTAACAAAGCTATCTGTAAGCCCTACTAGGCAGGCATTTCTACACATAGCAGTTCCTACAGAAGGTCTTGTGGCCTAAGTGTAAGTTAGCGTGCTGATTATTTCTACAGGTAAAGGTGATCTGAACAGTTGAAAACTATTGGCTACTAGGCCTGTTAAGAAAACAGTTAACTTGTGGTAAATCAGATCTTTGTCTTGTGATACAGCACCTTGGGTTGGGCTTTTTTCCCCCTATTTGGGTATCATTGAAGACAAGCTAAGTACTGCAGAGTAAATAAAGGCTTTCTGTATTTAAGAAGGTTGTCCTCAAAAGGTTATGCTGAAAGGCACTTTTCAGTTGTATTTATGTGCAGTATTTCATGTCTCTTGTGACAAAGGTAAGTAGTTTTACTAGTTAGTGTTTCACTGTCACTAGTGAGAGCACATAATAAATCCCTTAAATTCTATTGGAGAGAATAAACAGATGAGAACCTTCACATTCAGATTCTGGCAGTGACTTTTGCAGTGACACCGTACATTTCTGTACTAATTTACAAATGCATCATTTTCTCTCTGTTTAGAACTTAGGAAAAATACTACTTGCATGGCAAAAGTGCTTCAATCAATAAGTAACTACCACTTAACAAAAAAAGTCTGTTTTCTCAAATTTGGAGTTGCTTATTCTCTAAGTGTTTAATTGCTTCATGTAGCATGTCTTCAATGTGACTTCCTTCCCCATAGAAAAGTGTTTCAGTTGCCATCTACGTATGTTGATTTTTTTTTTCCCTCTCATACAGCATGTGGTAATCAGATGTGCTCAAAAGTTACAACTTCTGATTTCTTGGGTTTTGTTTGTTCTGATGTAATTGGTGTATTTTCAGGATAAATATAAAACCAGTCTATATGTAGATCAGTATTTTCTCTTTATTCCACCTCTCCTCAGTATAGCCACAGTCTTTGTTCATGGCAGTAAATATACAAGTTTTAAATACATGTCCTGGAAGCTTTTTGTGTCTCCTTTCACTGTTACTACTTTTAACCCTACTTATTTTATAGTTTTTTTTCCCCTCTTATTTCTACATTATCTAAGGAGAAAGTTAAATTTGAAGCCTTTTTTTAAGAGCCTTTTGTAAATCTGGAATAGATGTTTTATTTATAACAAAAAAAATATTGCAGATTACCTCTCAAGAAGTTACATCACTTTGAAGAAAGTGACTGACTGGATTTGTTTTACAGATGGTGGTGTGTTTTAACATTGAAGGAATTCACAAATATTAAATTCTGAGTATCCTGTGAGAAAGTGGAACACGTTATTATTTCATTTTAGAAGCCTATTAAGTACAGAAGCTATTACCTATTAACCTTACTACAGAACATTTTGAATGTTTTTTTTTAAATAATAATTTTGTCCCAACTCCCTTTCCTTTGTACTTCTAGTAACTTTTGGCTTTATGATGTAAGCAGTTGGCAAGTGGATCCTTGCTTTTTTTTTGATGGACTACTAAATTCAGGTGAATATCGTGTTGGTGCAGACTTCTAAGTGCATAAAAGAACTAAAAGTCCAAGTATTGGAAGCATAAGATAGTTTCCTGAAAAGCAGAGTTGGACTCAGCCCTCAGTAACGTGCTCCCACGCAGGTTTGTATGTGGGGAGAACGATGCTTTGCAGGAACGTTGCTTTCACCTGTACTTGTGCGACTGTAGAAGTGCAGAAATACCTGGTTTAAACAGCAGGGGGCAGAAAGTTTAACTTTGTAATTCACTGTGGAGGAGTTCACTGTACAATCATTTTCAGTATTTGTCTTTCATTAACAATTGTTCGTGGTCTCAAGACGCCGCTGTATTTCACTTTGCATTTTCCAAATTCACTGGTTGGCATCTTGTCTCCTTTGAGCTTGCTAATCAATTTGTTAAAACATTTAGCAAAGAGCATTAAGTTCTTTACACTCAGGATGACATGATTTGTTCAGTGTTGTAAACATTGATATTCCTTTAAGTGCTGAGTAAACTCACAAAGCCGTGCTTTTCTTCCTCCTGTTGTTTATATCCTTTTGAATGAGCTGTGTATGACTGCAATCCATTTTATAAAGTACACCGACCCGAGTTTTAATTGATTCCCCATCTCTAAGGCACATTTAGGCTCCCTTACAAGTTTTACTTCTCGTACTTCTGCTTGTCCCTGTCACACATTCCTTCAAGCTTTTAATGTACTGAATATTCTTTCACCCTTCATCTGGCTTTCTGATTAATTTGATGTTTCTTGAATTCTATGGGGAAAGTTTTTTTAATTGAAACAGGTACACAGTTCAGATTTACACACACACACACACCAGTATCCGAATTTTGGATTAGGTCTGGGATTCTCATTTAACAGAAAATGCTTTGAACTCTTAAGAGTTCACCTTAAAATTATCTTTTGAACGTAATATTCAAACATATTAGATCTAAGTATATTGCTATTGATAAACACGTACATGTATGAGCCCAAAGGTATGAATGTGATTCTGTTTTGGTTCTAGTTTATACAAGAACACCTATTTCCTATACTGTGACTTTGTAATGTAACAATGCATAGAGTATAGGAAAGGAAGCACAAGATTAGGAAGAGATTGGTGAAACTCCATGGGTAAAACCATGTTCTTTCTTAGTTATCTAAATAAGGGGAAGGAAGTCTGCTGTCACTCCGCGTTTGCTTTGTGGTCAGGGTCTGGTATATTGCAGCACAATTGGTTTCAATATTGTTTTCACTACTGCTGCTGATTTTTTCTTTTCCAAGATAAATGTAAATTACCACAATTCCCACTTTTTTTTCCTATTTAATTTAAGCACAAAGTGAGTTGTGCTAGCAAAGCTCAATTTCATTACCATTTTAAGCCACCTGAGACAAACTGATGGTACGCCTGTGTACTTTATTCCACACTCTTCTTGGGAATGGAGCAACAGAGCTGAAACACGCAGCTCTATCTCCAGCGTGGTTTGATAGGTCTTTAGCTGCTTACAAGCTAGACATTGCAGGTTTTTCCAGATCACTGCTACAAACTATTCAAATGTTTGACTGACTCTGTACTGGTGTGAATGAGCAGTGTTGGTGTGTCCCGTTCCCTAGGCTTTGCTGTAAGGAGGGCAACCTTTGAGACACAAACATCGGTGCAATTTTTCTGCTTAGTGCAGCTGTTTCTGAAATGAGTGTCTGTGCAGTCATCTGTAGACGCTCACAAAGCCTTCTTGCTCCTGACATTACATCAATTTACAAGACATGAACTGAGCTGATGTAAGTTCTTTTTTAGTTAGCAGACTGTGTCTACATTTGAGGTTTGACTGGCCTGGAGATGTTGGCTGGAGGGGAGACATGCTGACATAGCTGTTCTGGTGAAACTTGGTAATATATAGCAGGTCTGTGTATTAAATAAACAACATCAAAGTTGGCTGCACAGGATATGCTTTGCATACATTCTGAGGTGCCAGCCAAAGTCTAAAAGCTGCTAGCTACATTAGAAATAAATAGCTGCGAAATGTACGTGAATGAAAATAGAATTGTAAGCACTAATCGCTTTGTTAAAAAACAAAATACATTTACATAAGCCTACCTTTAGTTTCAGAGGTCCCTTGAAAAATAGACTAATTTAAAAGTACTACCAGGAATGTAACGTAAAAATATGGATATTAAACAATAAGCAATTCTCAAAAAAGCAAATATAAACTATTAATTAGCATGACAAATAGCACAATGTTTTGAAAGTGTAAATAGGTGCATTAAAACACATGTACCTTTGTATAGCAAAACGTGTACAGTGTTTACTATTACATTTTATTCCGTGTTCTCCATTATTTATTTTGGAGAAATAAAAACTTTCATTTTACATATGGCTGAGCTTTGTTACATGTGAGCAAATTCAAGTCAGTGACCACTGAAAGTCTTTTCTGCAGCACATACCAAAGCAGAAGGCAGGAAGTGTGAATGCTTTCCCTTGTTGTTACTCAGTTAATAGGAACCATTAGATTTTTCAAGGGAATCCTGAAATCTTTCTAATAGACATCATCTGTGCATGTTCATCAGTGCTAGCTTTCTTGGGAAGAAAAAAAAAAAAAAAAAAAGAAATCTAGATTAAAAATGACAACATGGCATTTTTTCTTTAAACCACTAGGTGCTCGTCTAATTGTACATTTGGAAGTGCACCTACTTTTCTCATCTGCATGCTTGGCTTTGCACTTAAGTATAGATAGAATTTGGTGCTAGAAGATGTACTACAAATAGGGTATACCAAAAGTACTGGACTGTTATAAACCCTCCAGTTGTATGAGAAAATGTCTGTACAATTCAAAAACAGTTGAATAGCACATGTAATTGAGATAAAGTAATGTTATGCTCTTATTTTTTACAGTGCATGATAATGTAATTAGAAGAAAGAAGTAATGATAAGGAAGCTTTCTACATCATTTTTGTTCCTTTATCACTTAATCCCACACCCAGCAAAATGCCATTGTCTCCCAAGGACCTGAGTGTATTGAATCATTTCCTTTAAGTGCTGGTGGTCATATCCTATCTGTGCCAAAAGAAGGAAGTTACTTGTTTCTAAAATAAGAATAATAACAACAATGCTAAGATAGTTTGTACTTACATATTTAATCACTTTCAGACTAGTGGATGAAAATGCTTTAGTCCCCACCAAGTCATACGGTAGCAGCTAATCTTAATGTTGAGTAAAAAATACAGCTGAAACACTAGTAAACACTACCTTGCTAAAGAAGAAAGTTCTAGTGGTAATAAATACTGCTTAAGCTTAAAACAGATGGTATATACTTACAAAATGCAATCCTGTCTTCTGAAAGTGGTCTAATTAACTTAGATGTCGCCATGAAGGACGTTGTCAGAGCCTTGCCTTGAATAGACATGTCATCTGGAAAGGAATGTAATGGCAGATAGATGGGTGTGTCTCTACCCAAGGATACAGAGGCCTAGAGGAAGTGTAAAAGCCCTTGTAAAGGCTATGTGGAAAAGCACTCACGTTCAGATCATTATCTGTACAATAGACTGCACACATACAAAGACAATCATCTAATATGCAAAGGTTTAAAAAAGGAAATTGCAGGGGAAAAATCATATGGTATATCTGCGTAACTCTGGAGCAGGTGCTGCAATTAGCACTGCTGTCCGAGCTAGTAAAAACACCCGCAAGTGACCAGTAAGGAAGCACCAAAAGAATGGTACAAAAGATAGCCAGGAAAATTGTTAGGAAAGGGAAGTGTGAACAAATCTTGGGAGTACTGGATTTCCTGACCAGAAATACAGCACATGTGGCAAAAAAATACAAAGAGAAGATCTGCTTGTCGATGAGATGTGAACAGGAAATCTAAGGAAAAATAAATAAGTGAAAGAGGACATTTATTGGAGCAAGGAAATCAGGAAATGAGGAGCAATACGTGGTCCTAGGAGTTGATCTTAGCCCTGATTTCATGTACAGGATTTAACCATGAATCTCAGAATCTGCACTGATCAAAGGACAAAGATTAATCAGGAATAGTGTCCAAGTTCTCAGCTGGAGAAGCCATGTGAAGTTCAGAATAGTGAATGCTGCTTAAGAAACAAGAAATTAGTTAAAAACAAAAACAACACAAAAACATACCTGAAAGCTTTCTCTCTGATTACTGAGGAGGGGGATTCTGAAATCAGAATAGCTTAGAGACTTTCCAAGCTGCAGAAATAAAATAAATAATAATAAAAAACCCACATTACTAAAATAAAGTTCCATGTTAATACAGTCAACACCTGATATCTTTGTGTGTGTAGTCATACAGCACTGTATGCTTATTATTACAAAAAGGAACACTGACATTGGAACATTACTGTCATTATTCCTTACGGATGCAGCTATTGAGTTGAAGCAAATTTTTTTGCCTTATTATTCAAAAGTTACTCCACACACCAAAAAAAAAAAATCTTTTTTTTTTTTTTTTTTTTGAATTATGAGAATAAAATGACAATAGAAGGCAAAATTCACCGAAAAAAAATTGCATGACTGACACTTACATTGCAGAAAGCCTCAGGAATACATTCTGATCACAGTTTTGGCTTCTGGTATATACACTACTGGGGTGCAAAGAGGCAGTTGGAATGGAAGCAGCCTCACGGCTGTATTTGCAGTATCACCGGAGGGTGTGTTGGGGAGATTCGGGATACAGCTCCGTATTAAATCCATACCTGCCGGCACGGGGATGAATCTTTTCATGGGTTATCATCAGGTATTCATAAAGCAGCTGTACGACACGTCCTCATTAACTCTTCCCCACCCTCCCCCCCTCGCCCCCTGTTCCAAGATATCACTAAATCACACTGTGAAGCTACTACACTCTTTTAAGAATGGTTCTGCTTCCAGAGTATTGCCGTGAGTTTCCTGAACGACGGCTTAAAAACAAAGCTGATTGGGTTGCCAGAAGTCCTGCCCGCGTGTCACGAGAAGGAACGCACCGAGCTCCCGAGCAGCGGGCAGCGCTCCGCCGCGACGGGCGGGCGCACAGCGGAACCCTGCGGGCCCCGGGGGGAGGTCAGTGCCCAGGCCGCGTCCCGCGCTCGGCCGTCACGCCCTGCCCGGCGCCCTGAGGCCTTCGCAAACTTCGTGCGGGACAGAAGCGAGGGGCGAGCGGTCGCGCTGACGGGACTCGGGTGGCTGCGAGGGTTCCCGGCGAGCACAGCCCTCACCGGCCCCGCACCCCAGAGGCGCACTAAAACCGCCCCCTCCCGCAGCGGTTCGGAGGATCCGAAGTTTCCGCGGCCGTTGCATAACCACGGCCGGGGCGGGGCGGGGCGGAGGCCGGGCCGCCGGGGTAGGCGGGGCACCCATCGCCGCGGCGCGGCCCGGGGCGGCCCGGCCCGGGGGAGGGCGCCGCGCTGCCCGTGGGCTGACCCGCCCGCCCCTCCACCGGGCCGCGGCCGTCGCTGTGAGGGGGCGCAGAGGCAGTGCCGCACCGCCGCCCGCTCCGGCACGGCGGCGCGCCTCCGGGACCGCCCGGCGTCCCTCCGCGCA
The DNA here is from genome assembly GCF_019238085.1 of Lagopus leucura. NCBI lineage: Eukaryota > Metazoa > Chordata > Aves > Galliformes > Phasianidae > Lagopus > Lagopus leucura. Next base: position 95,543 of record NW_024962280.1, on the reverse strand, counting down.
GCGGGACCGGCCCCGACCGTCGCCCGCTCGCTTCGCCGTCGGGGCTGACGGGGGGGGAAGATGAACGCCGCGCCCGCGGCCCCGCCGCCGGGGCAGCAGGTGATCCACGTCACGCAGGACCTGGACACGGAGCTCGAGGCGCTCTTCAACGCGGTCATGAACCCCCGGCCCAGCTCCTGGCGGAAGAAAATCCTGCCCGAGTCCTTCTTCAAGGAGCCCGACTCGGGCTCGCACTCGCGGCAGTCCAGCACGGACTCGGGCGGCCCGCCGCCGCGGCCCGCCGCCGCGCAGCACGTCCGCTCGCACTCCTCGCCCGCCTCGCTCGTGGGCTCGGCCGCCGCGCCTCAGCACGGGCACCTCCGGCAGCGCTCCTACGACGTGACGGATGAATTGCCGCTGCCGCCAGGCTGGGAGATGGCGCTCACGCACACGGGACAGCGTTACTTCCTCAAGTGAGCGAGAGCGGCGCCGGACGGGGGCCGTTCGCGGGGCGGGCGCGGGCGGCGGGGGCTGAGGTGCGAGAGGGGGAGAGGGAGAGACGCGGAGAGGCCCGGGGCGGCGGTGGGGAGGGGCAGAGCGGGAGGTGGGCGGCGGAGTCCTTGCCCGCCCGTGCGGCTCCCGGCTTCTCTTGCGTCCCCTCGCGCTGCCGCTTCCCGCCCGGGATCCGAACGCGATCTGAGCTCGGCGTGGCGATGTGAGGAGTCGTGCGGAGCGCGGTCCGTGGGCGCGGGGCTCCCCTGCTTTGGAGACGCGTTTGGACAAATGTGACAGCCGAACCGTCTGTCTGACTGAAGCGTCTTATTCGTGACGTTTGGAATTCGGTTCGAAGTAGCATAATAGGACTGGGAATACGCAGCAGTTGTAATATGTGCTAAGGCACCACCACGTTATTTCAATGGGTTCTGTGTCTCTGTTCCGGATTTGCTGTAGGTGAAGTGGCACTGTGATAACCTGGCGAAGGCACGGCTGCAGAACGTTTGGAATCATAGAATGGTTTTAGCTGGAAGGGACTCTAAAAGCCATCTGGTCCTGCTCCTCTGCAATACAGGGACAACTGCAGCTCCGTCAGGTTCTCAGAGCCCCATCCAGGCTGACCTGGAGCTTCTGCAGGGATGGGACACCCACTGCCTCTCCAGGCAACCTGTGCCGGTGCCTTACCACTCTTGTTGTAAAAACTTTTTTCTTATATCCAGTCAAAATCTCCCTTCTTTTAGTCTGAAACCATTTTGCCTTGTCTTGACACAACAGGTCCTGCTAATGAGTCTGTCCCCTTCTTTCTTACAGTCCCTTTAGGTACTGACAGGTACTCTCAGGTCTCCCCCGAGCCTTCTCCAGGCTGAACAGCCCCAGCTCTCAGCCTGTCCTGGTAGGGAAAGTGTTCCACCCCTTGCCCTCTTCCTGGGCATACTCCAGCAGGTCCATCTCTCCCCTATGCTGAGGACTCCACATCTGGATGCAGTACTCCAGGTGTTTTCTAATGGAATAAATAGTGGAGTTGGGCTACGGGTTTGCCCACTTGTTGCCTGTCAGAATAGGCATGTCTTGAGCTTATATGAGACTACATGTCTGTGTTTATTCAGCCATACCAAGCACAATGATAGGACTTGGGGGAAGGCAGAGAATGTTTTCTTCTTGTAAAAATAACAAAGTACATCATTTACATGGTTCTGTAACGATTTCTTTTCTTTATGGCTTTGGCATCTCCAGAGAGCCCGGTCCTTGAATTCCTTTGTACGATCTGGGTTGTGCTTCTTCTCACCTTCAGAGCAGAGTGGAAATACATTTCTTTCTGCCATTCTGCATGTCAGTGTGTGGGAGTGCTCACAAGGGCCCAGTTTTATGAGTCCGTTGTTAATCTGTTTTATCACCTAACTGAGATATTATTGCTGCACTTTGCATGCATTTTTCTCAGTAGAGCAATACAGAGGAAGGGAAGCTTATAGGAGCACTGTAGCAGATTGCTCCTGAATAAATATTTTATATAAATTCTTGCTAGGGCTTGGCAAGCAAGTGTTCACACTCCAGCTTTAGATCACATAACACAATTCTTGTCTACCATTTGGCTTTGACTGATATCAAAATGCACTCACATGGTTTTACCTTCACCTGTCCCACATTTCTGACATAGATATAGAGTGTTCCAAGATGCTGAATTCTTGTTGGGTCTAAAAAATTGTGGGTCCTGTATTAAAAAAAAAAAAAAAAGCTGTGGATAAAACCCCGCAGTGTCTGTCATATTTTTCCCAAATTGTATCAACAGTACTGTTCTGATTAACAGCATCCTTTTAATATAAGGTAAATTTTCACTGTGCCTGTAATTTGTTAGCTAAATTGGTCTATATGTTGTTCCCACAGTTTTATTTTTCCAGTGAGCACTTTTCTGATTTCCATAAAAATTAATTGGAAAAGCTTTTTTTTTTTTTTTTTTTTTTTTTTTTTTTTGGGAACTCAATGCTTCTGGATGTAATACGTAACTATAAACTGATCCTGTTTGATCCACAATATTTTGCTTTTTTTTTTTTTAAAGTGAAAATAGCTTTTTCTGCAGAAATGTAAAATTGTTTATGATAAGTCACATTTAAAGCTATGCAATATTATGTAGGATTTGAGTTAGATGATGCCTTTAAAAGTCCTGTTGGTCAAACCGAGCGTACTAGGTTACATTTACCTTGAATGGTAAATTCAGGCCACGTTTGTCAAAAAACTGCCATTTCTTTCCAGCCTGATGATAAAAATGTGGTAATACTCATTAGCAAAAGAAAATGGAGGAGAAAACGAATGGTGCATAGCCAGACTGTGTCCTGTTAAAGCCCCTGTGGTCTGTAAAGCAGACAGTTTCTTTTAAACGTATTTTCAAGAACTGTTGGGTGAAAGTTGCAGTGGCTCTCTGTTAGTAATGATCTTGGTTAGCACTGCTGACCAGGAACCAGCTACGGCTCGCAGCACGCACACTCGTGCATGTCAGTTCCTGCAGAAGTTTGCTGGCTGGGGCTTGAAGAAACATAAGTAGCCTGGGGACCACTCCACCCTGTAATTAAATACCAAACCGCAGAAGTGGGGGATGGAAGACAGAGTAATAAACACACGCTCACAGCAATGTTATCTAAAGCATTTTTTCCCTGTGTGCATGTGTGATTTATTTGTGATAAAAAGGATTTCTGGAAAGACAGGCCAACTGCCTTGTGTAGCTCTTGTGTTGGTAAGTGGGAATGTCTGTTGCCTATCGATCCACATGCAGAGCTGTGTACACATATTCAGTGAAAAGAATTTTTCAAGTATTATTTCCAGCAGTTTGTTTTTAGGCAGTTCAGCCTCATATTTGAAGCAAAGACGAAGCTTTTAATGTTTTCTCAGTGTGTGTAGAGTGCTTTGTGATCAGAGTGTGATTTCATTCCAGAAGTACGGTGCTTACGCTGAACAGATTTGTGAAACTCATTGCCGCTTTTAACTGTTATGTGCTTGGGTTTCTTTTTATTTTTTTAATGGTACAGCGAACATTTGCCATACTGGGACATATTTGCCAATAAAAACCTGGTCAAGGACAGAGAGGGCTAATTGCTTTCAGTTTGTGATTTGCTTGAGATGTTTGAACTTTTCCTCCTGCTTTCTGTTGGTTGAAAAGTTTTACTTAACGCACAGGCAGCTTTATGTTGCTGAGCAGGTCCAGCAGAACTTTGAGACAAAAAAATAATACGGATGCTATGAGAATAGTTTTTTTTTTTTTCCTGCAAACAACAAAACTAGTAGTTTTAAAGCAGTTAAAGTGCTCGGGTGGTTTCCAAATACAGGCATTCCATGAGGGCAGTTTGAGTTAGTTCTGCAGGGGCTGTGATGTTTAATGCCAGCACTGCTCTGAGTGCTGCACAGCACTCCAGGCAGAGGTGCCTTTCTGCCTCGGGAATGCAGTCATACAGCTGTAAGTGGGAGAGGAGAAGGGCAGCATACAAGGAAGCTCTGTAGACTTCTGGTAAAAGTGTGGAAAAATTTGACACCTTCATCTATTCATACGGATGACACTTTTACAGTATTGGTCCTCATTTGCAACCAGACAATGGTGGGGTAATGCATGCTTCAAAAACTGGGACTCACACCAATGCATCTTCTTTTGGTCCTTGTAGAAAGGTAGTGCCAAGCGAGAGGCCATACATCCTTGCTGCTTTTGGTGTGGTGTATTAGAGAGAGGCACTTAGGGAAGAACAGAGCTTTTGGAGCGTTTCGCACGCACTGCAGGGGTTTGTGTTTTGCCCCTGTACCCATTGGCTGATCAGGTGTGACTTAGTGTCCCTTTGTACTCGCATTGCTGCCCTTGGCCGTGTTCCTTTGTTCAACAGAAATTATGCTATGCAAGACTGCTCTGAGGTGCAGTGTTGCAAGTGATGTCTGTCTGAAATTGATGCACCTAACAACTTATTTTAAAGAGTTCCAATCAGGTAGGAAAGCTGTGATACAATATTGAAGTTTGCTCAATGGAAGTTCAGATATAGCTCACTTTTGTGCTTCATATTAGAGGTGAACTAATGAGCACAAAACGAAATTTGCAAGCTGTGTTTGACAGTGTTAGAGTGCTATCTGTCTGCTCTGTTAACTGATCAAATTCTGTTTTACTGATGTTGTTACAAAGCCAGAGAACTTCCTTAACTTCTGTATGGCTGAGAATTGCATTTTATCTCCCTGTGAATATGGAACCAACATGACGTGCAGAGTGATTTTGACCTCTCAGTGTTGAGGCTAGGCCAGACCTCATTCTTGGCAAAGACTGAGTAGTTGGGCTTTGTCTAGGGTGTCTCTAATACTATCAAATAAGTGATCAAAAAATCTCCTAAGGATCTGTAAGCCACATTTTTCTTCTGAATTTGGTAGTAAGAATGGCTGCAGAGTTTCTAAAGAAAGTTAATAATTACACACTTTTTAATCCAAGATAGTGTCTTCTCATGATCAATGGCTTATTTTCTCAAAATCTGAAACAGTGTAAGCTGTGGTGCTTAATAAAATTCAGAGGTTAATATGATGGTTAAAATATGGTGTTTAATAAGAGGATAGTGGAAGCAGATCTGGAATAAAATTGCTTTGAGGACATGTTCAATTTACAGGAAGTGATGCAGTTCCTGGATTTTCTGTGTTAGGATATGAACTGCATTTTCACTGAACTGTAAAGGGTCAGTGAAGAAAACTCAGCACAGGGCTATGTTGACACTGGAAATGCTGCCAAGAAGAGTTTCCTCTGAAGAAATACATAAGAAGCTTGTTGTGAAGGTTTGTCTAAACACAAAAGTTGTATTAAATTTAGGTATGTACATTCCTAAATGATCTAGGAAATCTCTAAACAATATTTTGTTGATATAAAATTGGATATATTGAACTGATGTATATTTTTAAGCTAGTAATTGAATAATTACTGTCCAGTGTAGAGAAATGCACTGGTTTAGTGAAATTTGCCTTAAGCACACTCTTTATTTTTTTTTTTAATCCTGAAGAATTTAAGATTGTTCAGGAGTATTTGTTCATTGATGGATGATAATCACACACCATTTCATTATATGAGCTTAATGTACACACTTGCTGTGTGCATAAATCAACCAGAAAAGAATATCAATTAACATAGTTTAGAAAGAAATGTATGGAATAGGCAGAGGTGCTAATGCGATCGTGAAAATGTTCTTCTGGAAACATTTAAAGGAGAGTTGGCTTTATGAGTGATTTGGATTGCTCTAAGTGGGAATGACCAGTTGTTTTTACAATTTTTGTGTGCTACAGATGATCTTCCCTGGCCATCATAGAATGGCTTGGGTTGGAATAAAACCCTGAGGATCAACAAGCTCCAACCCCTGTGCTACAGGCAGGGCCACCCACCTTCAGTTCTGGTACTAGACCATGTTGCCCAAGGCCCCATCCAACCTGGCCTTGAACACCTCCAGGTACAGAACATTCACAGCCTCACTGGGCAGCTGGTTCCGGCATCTCACCATACTCTGTGAAGAACTTCTCCCTGACATCTAACCTAAACCTTCCCTCCTTGAGCTTAAAACCATTCCCTCCTGTCCTGTCACTGTCTATCTGAGTAAAAAGTCGATTCCCCTTCTGTTTAAGTACTGGAAGGCTGCAGTGAGATCTCCATGCAGCCATCTCTTCTCCAGGCTGAACAGCTACTCCATTTGTAAGTAGGGGACAGGATGCAGAGCCGTCTGCTTCTTAACCTGATGGACCACATCCACACCAAGAGGCTTTGCTGTGCAGAGTCTGCTCAGTCCCTTCAGCTGTCAGTGCTCTCTCTCAAAGCTTATGGAGCTGGTGGTGAAGCTTTGGCTTGCTTCCTGTTTGGATGCTCTGGGTGAAGGTGACAACCTGTTTGTTTCATTTGCTCCACTTGGTTTTACCCATACCTCCTTCTCTTTATATGTGGAGATTCTCACAGGACAAGAGCTCCTCTGTGACAGAGCACATTTCATGCCCTGGGGCCTAGCGTGACTAGCAGATGCAGATTGTATGGAAGCAATTAAATCTGAAGGAAATGTAACGTGGGCTGAATTTCAACACACAGACTTATGGCATTTCCCCCCTCGTATTCAGAAGGAGGGAGGAAGAGAAGTGGATGCAGTATGGGGTGGGGGTGGATCGTGTTGCATTTGTCAGAGTCAGAATCCAGGCACGGTGTTAACGCTAGCGCCTGTGACTGCTGCATGAACTCTGGTAACGAAGCTCAGAGACATCGCATTGTACTGCAGCACTGTACTGTATCTTCTGTTCCATACCTGTGAGCATTCTCTGGGCAGATGTGACTGAAGCTACTGCGAGGGGACAGAGTTGTGCTTGTTAAAGAGCTGGACAGAATGCGTTGTGTTAGAACTGCAGTAATCGTGAGGTGTTACTTTGAGGAGCTGCAGCAGAAGTGGAGCTGTGGAACGGGAGTTGGCTGCTTACATTTCCAGGGCCTGCACTGGCCATCACTGCGCAGCACGGTGGCAGAGCCACGGTCTGGGAGCAGCTCTCCCTGCAGTGCTGCTCTGTCCAGAGCCATGCACTGCCTGCAGCACACTCTGCTTGTGAGCCAGAATGCTCACCCTTTTCACTGGCTTTCAGTCTGTTCCAGATCTGCTTGTGTGCAGTGTTCTGACCGCCCTTCAGGTCTGTGAGTAGAAGGACACTTCCATGGAACAACTCAGTTTTTCCCTACATTGCAAGTAAACCTTTCTCCACCTGTGATCAACTTTCCCAGTCTTTCCACTATAGGTATTTTTATGAAATGCTCCATATTCCTGTTTTTCAATGCTTGACTGGTGAGCAATGGTGTAAGCATCACATAGTGAAGTAAGTCTCCTGTCAATAAACTCTTCAACCTCTTTAAGGTTGTATTAACATTTACCGTGTTTCTGAAATTGAAAATTGTGTATGAGCCATGAGATTGCTGTTTTGTGAGGTTTTAAAGGCCGTGGTTCGGCTTCAATTTAATCTGTGTGTTTTGTTTAAAAGAAGCTCTCACAACCTGACTGCTTTCCTCAGGCCTGGCCCAGCTGCCCAGTCCTGTGCTGTGGGGCGCCGTGCTCTCACTTAAAGTGCTGCTGATGGAGAAGTGTGTGTATCTGCTTTCTGGTGGGGTGTGTGAGGCAGTGGATTAGCAATTGAGGCACTGACACATGGCTCAGAAGTACCTGTAGGGATTGATAATGCCAGGCATGAGTGTTAAGAACCGATCAGCTTCTGTTCTTATCGATGAACAATTTCTGTGCATCGAAACTGAGCGCATACAGGAGTAAATACTGAATTTTACTCCATGGAAGTTGTTTCTTACAGTGTAAGCTGGTTGCCATGCCAAGCACATAGAAAGCCATGTCCTGGTGAGGGCGGCTCAGCCCTGGCCCACCAGCAGCAGTAGGATCTCAGGGCCCACAGACAGGACCACAGCTGTTCCTCAGTACCCTTTGCAGGATGGCTCTCAGGAACTGGTGAGCATTTGTGTAAACCACATTCTACACCCAAACATGTTTGGAAGTAGAACAAAGTTTTTCGCAGAAGAGACTTTACAGTTGTAAGAGGAAGGCAGTGTGCCTGATTGCAATTTATTAGGTTTACAGACCATGTTTTTAAAGGTCTTTTTTTGCCTGAAAAGTAATTTGGTGGATATGGTTTTGGTGCCTGTGTTTTTGAAAGGAGAAAGACTTTTGGAAAGACTTTGGGTTGTCTGCTTGGCTGAACAGCTGCGACCGAAGCAGCCCCTCAGCTCAGCATCTGCCCCTTGTGAATGCTGCTCCAGCCTGCAGCCAGCACAGAGCGTTTTGCCCCACTGCCTCCTCAGCACAGGCTTTCTGTCTGTACACGAGTGCAGCCTGTGCTGCATGGCCATTGCTGCACAGTTTCATGGGGAATGCAGTGAAAGGTCAACATATCTGAGCGTACCAGAGCAGATTTTAGCGTGGGAGTTCTTCACAAAAGGTTTTTATGTCATATTTAGTTTTGTCACTGTATTTTTCTAATCACTTTTGACATTCTACTCATTCCACTGTATATATTCAAACAGCAGCGTAACTTCTTTTGCCTATAGAGGTGAGGAATTTTTTGCAAATGTGCATGGCTTAATTTCACAGGCACATGTCAAAAGTGAGGATCTGATGTGATGTGAAGTTACTGTGAGAGCTGTGGATCAAAGACTGATGCATTGGTTGATGTATGTGGGTGCAGCATTTGACTCCTGTGAGCCCCATGTGTGGAGCTGTGGCTGCCAGTGCCCTCGTGCTGCTCTGGGGGCAGCACCCAGCTGGGGGGTGGCTTCTCACAGAGAGCTGTCTCTCAGCCCTGGTGTCACCCGAATGTTAGATCATAATTGTAGAGAAAAAACTTTCTGCCTGAGAGGTGACAGAGGGTTCTACTCTTCAGTCCCGTTTTATACAGACGTTTTGTTTTAATCTGCTGCTGCAAGACATGATAGTGGAGAATCAATGAAATTATGCCACTCCTCTGGTCACCATAAGGCTGGATGATGGAAGAGATTTTCTGGTGAGATTATTTACATCTTACTGAAAGTAGAATGATAAAAGATTGGTGTTTAGGAGAAATTAAGGCATTTCTGAAGATTCTGCACTAAGGGTAGTCAGTATGTTGCAAAAGCTATCTAAAAGGTATCTTAGCTAGGAAAGATTCTGTTTTTAGATGTTCTCAGGATTAAAAAAAGAGCAAACACCTTTTCCAGTCATCCCAAAGGTGAAAACAGAAAATCCTCAATCAGTCCTCATATTCAAAGACGGGGGGGAGAGGGAGGGAGGGGTGTGCACAGTACCAAAAATAAAATTAAAAAATATATTAAAAATCACCTGTTAATGAAAACTTCTGGAGCTACTTATTTTGCACTGCTCTTGCTTCAATTATGTTCTGCTCATATTTTTAATTGAGTAAATTTTATTTACTCAAAGTCCACCCTCTCTGCTACCCTCCACAGAATAGATAAAGAATGTGAAAAGGTTAGTTTCAAAGTTATTCTGACGGCCTTGTGAAGGCCTCAGCAAGCAGTTGCTGGTACAAGGATTGTGGATGTGATCAGCAGTAGTGGAGCTTCAACTGAAGGTCACCCAGCCAAAACTCTGAACTTGTTGGTAGCCTTGGGAACACTGGTTATTTTTCCTTTCCTCTTGATTTTTATTTACGTATGTACAGGGAAAAATAAATTCTCTGGGAAGTCTGAGGCATAAAGCAACAGATCTTTTTTTTTGATGTTGCACTTAGCTGTGCGTAGTTCCACAAATGTTTAATCTTTGAATTAATTGTTCACTTTGGGTTTAGGGTTTTGCTTTTAGTTTTTTCCTAAAGGCAATTCCAGCAGGTTTTCTTGCTGCATGAAAGGTCTTTTATGGTTGTTTTATAATTCAGTGGAAATAAAACAAGCTGATGCAATGACAAGGCAGGGGCTGAGCTACTCTGATAGTTCAAAATGTTTTTATCATCTCTATAATTCAAAATTACAAGAAAACAAAGGAAAATGTGAAATTCAGTTTTCTGAATTCTGCACATGAATGACATACTCTGTGGGAAGATCACCTTGACTGCAATTAAGGAGTACTTGCAACATGGAAAACCACCAGAAATTAATCTGACTGAGTGAGCCGAAGTCTCTGAAATCTGCCTTTGAGGTAATGCAGGGATTTAGATCCAGCTGAGGATCAGTGCCACCTATTCCACAGTCTTTGCAGATTCATTGCACAGAGTAATTCAGATATGTCGGATAGTTTGTAACTGCTGACAACTGCTGGACCAGTGCCAGCTCAACAGCCTCAAGCATCTTCATCCCAAGCTCTTAAATTGATTCTGGTCTTTTGATTACAGAATACAGATTTTCTCCTAATAAATAAATTTGGCTTGTTGGTGATTTTTATTTTTCTTCTTAATGGCTGTACTAGGAACAGTGGAGAAGAGATATCTCAACTGAAGTTCTTCTTGGGGCCACAGGGAAAGAGCATATCACTGCACCTAACGCAGAAGTGATGTTTGTCCTGACTGTTGTTATGCATATGAATGTTGCAGCTAGCCTTTTAAGACAGTGTTTTAGATACTGATAGAAAGAAAATGTTCTCTTTGAGTCAAAGCTCTGCCAGCCATTAAAATTGTAATCAGTAAGTGAATTTTTACTTAAATCACATTTAAAAACAAACAAACAAAACAACAACAACAAAAAATGGGTGTTAATTGCTGAAAGATCAGCAGTTTACAAATGATTCACTCTATCCCAGTATTCCTCTGACAGTGTAATTCCAGTAGGGATATGCAAGAGCCTGGACTTGCTGGACCTGAGTAAATCCTGCAAACTCTTCCTTTACACTGAATTCTCAAGGAAAAAAAAAAAAAAAAAAACAAACCAAAACCAACCAGGCTTCAGAAACCTGTGTGTTAAGAATGGCAGTGCTGGCACCCCGACTTCATTGGGGTTGTAAGCCATGGCTTTAGGGGCATGTATGTGCTGTATGTCCCACATCACAATTCAGTTATACCTAAAGAAAAATGCTCTCTAATCCTAACCGTGTTTCAGCTGATAGTAGCTGAAGTGAAAGGAACATGCAGGATGATCATGCTTACCTCTCACTCAGGTAAGGATCTGAATACTTTCATTATTGAAAACCATGAAAGTACCAGCAAATTATTACATTTTACCAGTTAAATTTTAAAATAGGGCTGTTTTATTCCTGTCCTTGGAGTGCCAATAAAGCATCACAAATACTCATTAAGATGACGAAGCTCCTTGCAGGTCCTTACATTCTCACAAAGTGTCTTTTGACTTTAGTAGTGAGCTTGTAGTTTGTAACTGAACAGTGCACTCCACTGTGAATCCGTGGGACGCGGCTATCCTGGTAGGTGGTATTTCTGTACATTCGTATTAGCTTAAGGGAAGTCTTGCTTGTCCATACATATACCTACACTTTGGAAAGGTAGGTTTGCTTTTGAGTGGAATACATTTAATCAGAATATTACCACAGTGTCAGAATTGACAGCAGCTCCCTTCCTTCAGCAAAATCTTATTTACAATCCTGACTTCATTTTAAAATGCTCAGATTATGTACACTGAGCAGAACTGTCACCTTTCCTCAGCTGAGGTCAACTATCAGCTAGCAGACATTGTTTCTTTATTTTGGAATGGCTTTGTCTGGGCAAAGATTTGGTCTCTTACCCAGATCCTGTTTTTCATCTGTTTTTGATGGCAAATGGTTGCATTTCCCATCCATTTGCAAATAGTGACTGTCTGGCAGGATTTCCTGGGTACGCGGTGGTTTCAGATTATAAAAAGCAAGCTTTCTGAACTCTAGTGATTAATGTGGTTATTTGTATGGACTTCTCTTCCATGGGAGCCAATCAATTCATCCTATGGAAGATGAAAATAAGACTCCAGAACAATTCATCTGCCAGCTAATGACCTCTATCTTGAATCGCAAAGAAAAAAAGAATTGAAGTAGGACTCCTTTGTGTACTGAAATTTTTTGAAGAGCAGGAACCAATATTCTGGGAATCCATGTTTTGTAAGAAACTCCCCCAAAAGCTATTTATACCCTGATCCATTTTTATTTAGTGGAATGAGGTACTGAGGACCTGTGGATCAGGAGTTATGTGAGCTGAACAATGGATAATGGGATCTGACTATGAAAAGTACCATTTATATATTAAACCTTCTTTTGTATTCCAAACTGTCCTTGAAAATTAAAAGCAGGGATGTAATAAAAACGTGTAAGTCTGCAGACGCTACAGGGAGCATTCAGTTTTTCATTTGTTTCTTGTGAGTCCATTCACTAGAAACAGTGTGATTTTTCCTCAGTGTGTATGTCAGCTAGCAGATGAACCCTTTGACATTTTCCCATGTGCTGAGGGAATCTTCTAGGTGTTTAAGTATGGAACTGTAGAGAAGGTGTTGATGTCAATGACAGCCAGGCAAAGGCCAGCGAGACTGCAGGTGTGCCTGCTCTGAAGTTTGGAGTAGGTGATACTGTATTTCTGCAGCTGAAGACCTTTTTATCAAAGTGTACTCAAACGTACTGCAGTGATCTGAAGACAGTTCTTCAAATTGTGAAGAGAAAGGGGTCCACCATTAGTTAAAAAGCAAAATATCGGAGATTACAGATATGACAATGGGTTCAACCCCGCGCATTCTTTGATCACATATACACCAGTGTTGGGAAAAAAAATCCATTTTTTAATGTTTGTGCAAAGCGTACATTGCTTGGGAGACATTAATGGTGATTTTCTAACAGACTCAGAAAGCAGAAATTGAAGTAGTAGTTTAGACTGTAGGGAGCCCTCAGACCAAATTCTGCAAAGTCATCCACTTCTCTGCCTCTGGATGATGCAGTGGGATGCAACCTTACAGGAGAATTTTTCTTATGTGCAGTTTTGGTTTTGGATGTTTGTATTAATAATTGTTCTTGCATGAAGAAATGTTTGATGCTTTATGAAGAGGAGTGCTCTTTGTTGTTGGTTAGCTTTATTTTGGTTTTTACTAAAATGCAGAATATGTTAAAATATTATTGATTTTCTAGAAATGGCTGCTTGGTAGTAAAAGAATATTTATGAGATGAGCTGATTCTCCTTGCTTGCTACAAGAAGTATTATTTTTTTTTATGTATACCCTGACTGCTCACAAATATGCTAGCTTTTGACAGGGCTTTTTTGTTGGTGAATGAAGAGTTGGAATCACGGAAGATGGGTACAGCCTCTAGATCAAGTGGAGGACAATTAACTATTTTTCATTCTGCAGCCTATTTAACAACTTCAGTAACTTCATGAATCCGAAAATGTCACATGTGTCTCTCAAGGGAGTGTTTTGTTTCAGATTACTATTTATTTCCCCAAATAAAATAAGTGTGCTTTTTAATAGGATCAATAATATGTATCTTTAAATATCAGTGATACAGACATCTATCAAACAAATGTGTTGACAACATTATATATTGCATGCATTAAACAATTCCATTACAGTGTTGTATATAATAGTTTCATTCAGTGCCCTTTATTCTTTTTCTCAAGAATTAGGATTTCATCCAAATCCTCAGGGTTAAGTTGTCAGTAGAACTCAAAGGGTGTTTTGTTTCCATGTGTGTAACTAGTTTAATGTTTTTTAAGTCTGTGGCATATGGTAACAATAGGATCAGTCGGTTATGGGGAAGCTTAGTGGGATGTTCTTAAGGTTCCCTTCAAGGTAGTGAGTAATGTTGAAACTAATTCAGGAAAAGAGCAACTATTTTCGCTAAAGAAGTAATTTTAATTAGTGCTTGGCAGAGGACAGTAAGTATTCAAATACTTCTGTGATGTTCCAGCTTCAAGATTAGAAATTACAATGAAAATGCAATAGGAACACAAAGTCTTCAGTTTAGTAGCTACATGGTGTCTGCTTGTTAAAGTTTCATGAAATCTTCGTGAAACATTTATCGCTGTCTGCAAAAGCAAGCGGTGTGAATACCGTTAGATAAATCTGCAACTTGAAGGACTGCGGGCATTTCTTGGGCTTACTACAAGGACAAGTTGTTGAACAGTTGAGTGTTAGTTATTAATCTCTGCACTTCCAGTGGTGAAGTGACTGATAGATACTGTTTTCATATGCATTTGTGTCTTTCGGGTGAAAGATAAAATCTTTTTCCTACCAAGTGCTGGAATGAAGCGAGCAGTATATATGAAATCACTAACACACAACATAAAGCTCTTCAGTCTAATAGGTGCTTTGTCCTCATGTGCTTGTGCTTGTTGATTGTCCTTTGTAAAATATGATTATTTTTTTAGTTATGAATAGGGGAAACTTTTTTCTGCTTTGCTGATAACTGGTGAATAATATCAGCATACAGTTAAATGCTGAAGTTAGGGAACAGTGCTTAGCAGTCATTCCAGCTGCTGCAGTGTCCACCGCCAGCTGCTCAAGGACTGTCAGCAGGGCCTACCAGGGCTGCTGCGATGCAGCCAGGGCATGGGCTGCACCACTAGCTCACTCTGACATGTAATAGGCATGTCAGGATCTCTTAGATTCAAGGGAGAGGAGTTGCAAAGGTTCTTTGTAGTAAAAAGCTCATATAATATAATAATGTGGTTGTAGACTTTTTTAATAAAATAAAAGTATTAAAGTATCATGGTTGATTTTCATCTATCTTTCTAGCTGCCCTCACCTTCCAGAAATCACTAGACCACAGCTGAATTTGAAATAGACTGAACATAACCCATCCATTTCCCAGTTCAAGCTGTTCTGGCTGCAGGGTGCTGCTAATAGCAGTAGTCTGGCCCTGCTTCATATTCCCTGCTGCGTATTTCACAGCCTTTTTCTCTATTTTATTTCGACTTACAGTCGAAAGGGGACTCTGGGGTCCATCAGATCAACCTTTGCATCTAGCAGAAAGATAATTAGCAGGATTTGTTTCCAGGTCAGCACACTGACAGAAGAGTTCATTCGCTTGACCTTGCCAGACGTGGTCATTAGGCCTCACACAAAGGGAATGGTCAGGTGTCCTGGGGCCGAGGAGTGGCTACCCACTAGGCTACTCCTTAGTGGTACTGACCAGAGTTTATCTTCTGCTGCGAAATCCTTTGTGCTTCTCTTGGCTGAAACATTGTGTGGTTTGGACCTGCTGGTGGTTTTAGCAGATATTGCACTGCAGCACCACGGGCAGGCAAACTTAATAGACCAGAATGTTGTTGACCAAGGCCAATTTTTTTAAATCTCAGAACCTGTCAATTTGTTTAAAGGTATGTCTGCTACATCATGCAGTGCCGAAGCACTTCTGGTGGAATCTTTTTGCCCATTTATTTATTTATTTATTTATTTATTGTATACAAAGGACAGAGGGACAGAGAGAAGTTGGGCAATGGTTTGGCTCTGCCTACAGAGATGTAAACAGATTTCCCAATGTTTGATAATGATGGTGCAGCCGGAAGTGGATGACTGGATGGTCTCCAATGCAGTCTGAGCTGTCATCCTGCTGGGAGCAGTTAATGAGTCAGAACATATGGGTTGTTCATGTTGATGAGTCATCAACTTCCCACTTGCCCTGAAGCAGCTTTACTTTGATGTGGCTCAGTCACAAAATCCACTCTTAGTCCCTTTGACAAAGGCCCAATAAAGGACTCCATACAAGTTCTACAGAGTTAGCCTAACTCTGAGCTTGTGTTGTTTCAGTTCAGAGCACGCTTGCAGGATAAAATATTTTGAATCAGTTCTTTCTCCTTAATTATACTTAAAGTTCTTTTCAGAGAAGTAGATCTGAGTTTCCTAATACTGGAAAAAAAAAAGATGATCCCAAAATAGAAACCACAGAAGCACATTCGTTGTTGGAGTTAGTACAAGCAGAAAAAAGAATGAATGTACTTCATGCTGCTGCTTGCTAATTTGAACTGAGCTGTTTTGGCAAGGTTGTGGTGGAAGCTGGTGATCAGAGCCTAGCAGTGAAAAAATGCAGTACGGTGCAGTAGCTCAAGTCATGGAAAATACTGAAGTTTCAAAGCAGGAAGCAGACACCCAAACAGGAAGCATTGATCAATACTTCAGATATGACAAGGGGAAGAGAATCTCTAAGTCCTAATAAAATACTGAGTTTCTGAAATCTGGAGCATTGCATTAAATATTTTTCTGATGAGGGGCCACCATTGGGATACAATTTACTGCTCACTGAGCTTGTGTGTCATAGGAGGTGCACAGAGATGGTATTGTAGAATTTATTAACTTAGACATATTTAGTTTCTCTTTCTGTATAGGTGCTGTTACACGAGGATTAAACACACAAAGCAGTTAATAACAACATTATTCTGTATGTAAAACTGGGAGAACTAGCATGCAGTCAAGGCCTTAGGGGACGCTGTGGCCAAGGTTTAACTCACCTATAACTGATTCTCTCAGTGACACTGGAAGTTAAATGCTCAAATGTGTAGAGCTCAGATTTTAAGAGAAGTGAAACTGTTGCTGTTTTCCAGGCCTATCATCCCTGTAGTGCATTTTAAGATTTCTAGTGCATATTATTATTCCTTGTCTATAGCTTTGTTTTCTGGCTTGTTTTTGTAGCCTATGTGATACATGCCAAGAAAAAATCCTTCCAAGATGAATACTTCTAGAAATAATAAGTAGATGGATTGATACAATCCCAGATAGCTCTACTGAGATGTTTTCTCCTCAGTATTTTTCGTGTATATGTACTTATTACAGATCTGAATCGCTTCAATGATCCTTGCTAGAAGGAGTCTCACGTAGCACGTGTACTGTATTGAAAGTGTGAGACCAAAAAAGTCATAGTTATTGTAACAGACTGCCAGCTGCAACCAGGCACTCTCAATGCTCTTTCCTACATACCTGCTAGCTGTGAAGCTGTGCAAAATTGAGCGTGTGACTCACCTTCCATTGATATTTGAGGCAAAACTTACAGTGACATTGGTTTTTCGGGATCAAGGCCTAAAAAGGGTATCCATCTTTTGATCAATGTTCTAATTTACTACTTGGTGAACTGTTTTGCAGAGAACAGAAAATTACTTTATGTTGCATTTTGTATGCAGTAATGATAGCATTGAATTATGTACATATAAAGTATTTTGATTTAAGAATAACGTCTTCCAGTTCTTAACATGTATCTAAATGTGAAGTGCGATAAAGAAGGTAACGAAAAAAGAAACGCTGAGCAGTGTGTGCTCCAGCCTTCCGCTGGCTTCAGTTGCATGGATTTCCTGGTCATCTGAGCACATTGGAGATGTTTCTTAACTTAATTTTTGTCCAGGAGATAAACACCCTTTCTCTTGGATGCATCCCTGGATGTGGCATTTCAGAGCCTCCTAAAAGCTCATGGGGGCTGGAGAAGTGTAGATTCCATGGTGCAGTTCTGCATTCAGCAGGAGGCAGAACAGGAGCCCATGGATATGTTTAAGTCATCATGAGTCTGGGATATATACATTTGGGATACCAAGTAGGCTTTATTTCTTTCCCTCCATAATTCAGATGGAAGGATACAAACTTGCATACGTCACTCCGCATGTGTTGGTAGCTCTTCCCTGAACCTGAATATGAGTGATTGTGTTTTGTTGTCTTAATGTCCACGAAGAGTGAGAATGTTACTGGAGAAAGGAACTCCGATAACAGAATTCATCATTGTAGTGTGGCTTTAAGAGCATTTCCTGCTTGTTGTACGTGGTTAGTGGCTCTAGTTAAAGGCTGCAGGTTTGGAGTTAGGCTGAGGAATACGTTCAAACAAGTTAGAGATTGCTTAATACAGCTGAGTTCATAAATCCTTTAACTTGTGCTTCAGATTTTGCTAACAAGAGTTGATGTTTTCAGTTTCTCATGATGAAACTAACAGGAAAAGAGAAGAGAAAAAAAGTCTTCAATTAATTTGAACATTTTACAGTGTTGGAAAAATGTAACTAAAAATGTTGGAAAGAGGGAAATCTGTTTTGATACAAGCAACAAAGAGGTAGTAATTATTTAATTGCTAGCACTCATGTTTAAAAACAAGTTTCACAATTTGAGGAATGATCTTTTCTATTATACATGGGTATTCCAAAATCCATCGCTTTGATTAAGTGTAGCTTCTTTATTTGAATTAAAATGCCAGAGAAACAGAACAATGGAGCTTTAAATAACAGTGCTTTTCAGTTCACTTTGATACAATTATCAAAAACAATGCCCAATTTATTGCATCTTTTGTTCAGAACGCCACTTCTTTTGGAAGAAAGATCATTTAACTGAGCTGGATACGAGAATTCTTGTACTTGGAAAATAATACAACAATAAAAAGAAGAAAAGCCTCAAATGTGCTTAAGTTTTACAGTGAGAGAAGAATAAAATCATTCAGTGCTAGCAAGAAAAAATGGTGGATTATCTCCTTGTAAATAGCAATGATTACATACAATAAATACGCTCATAGCTTTGATAAAATAAAGCGCTCAGCTGCTTAGAGGCTGAGTTGTAGACAAGCACTGAAGTGAAAATGTGATCTTCAGTTGTACTTTTGGAAGTGTACGTTAAATGTAAAATATTAGGATATGGTCACAGACTGATACAGGCAATGCAGCTGTTCTCTGTTCTTTAAAAATTTGTTCTGATTTTGTTTTGTTTTGGTTTTCTTTAATGTAGATATGTTTGGTATTTTTGCTGCTTGTAATTCACGTTATTTTGGTAACATCAGAGGTAGACAGTAAAGAGTTTGGACATGGTAATGTGGCAGTAGATGTAAACTCACTTGTTAAGTAGTGCTGGCTGTCAGCAAAGTCTGAAGTTGTGGTCACAGCCTTAATGACAATGCAACGATAGCTTAAAGTAGCAAGGAGAAGTTTTGAGACTGAGATCAGTAAAGGGGAAGTTAGGAATTGCTTTTATGAAAGGTGGATCAGAACGGTTTTCCAGACGTGGAGCTTTTAGAAGTTTTACCCTTCTTTATATGTTCCACTTAAAGGCATTCCTCTTTAAAATAGCAGAGGAAAACTTCTCTGCATCCAGCCAGCAATCGGTATGCTGGCTGGCTGATGGGGCAGAAAGCAGGGCATCCCAAGATGGAGCCACATTCAGCAGAGTCACAGGCTGGGTACCAGACACTCCCCTGCTTTCATCTACCTCTTTTTTTTTTTTTTTTTTTTTTTTTCTTTTCTTTTTGTCTTTTGCTTGTTTCAAATGGAGTTGCATGGTCAGCCTTGAAATCCTTGTTCTGATAAGTGTCTAAATTCATGCATTTCAGTGAAAACCTTCCATTGTAGCAAAAACACAGTCCCTTCATCTCTTTACTCTGACAAAAGATGTGTTGCAGCAATCTCGGGTATTAGTTATTTTGGTGTGGTATATGTATATATATATATATACATCAGCCTTTACCTCAGGAGAGTGGTGGATACACTGCTGATACACTGACTACCTTGATTACAAACAGCTGGTAACTTTGCAGAGACACTGGTCCTACTGATGTCATCTGCCTCTCTTGGCAACAAGAATATAATCTGATATTTTTGGAGATATAGACAAGTTTTCATGGAGTGGTAAGGAGCAAAACAGTGCTTTCTGGCGGAACACCCGTATTTTCAAAACTTGGCAAAATGACCATCCTTTGGTGCATGGAAAATGGCCCCGTATTTGAATGTGTAGAAAGAAGTGTTAAGAAAAGGGTGAACAACTTTTTAACGGTCAAGTAGCCTACAAGATGAGTATCTGTTACAGATTTTCACTGTCATAATGGGATTCATCTTTTGTTTGAGTGAAAGTAATTCAATCAGAAGTAGCATGTGAAGTGTCAGGATGGTGGGGGGAGGAAAATATGTAAGGGCTAAAGAAATGGCAAGATGACAGATAATTTCAGATGGGTTGGTGTGAGGTAAGGAGGAGAAATAAGTGTGGGATTAGAAGCACAAATAGGACGTTCATGGTCTTATGCCTAACCATATATCATAACGTACGTGGGAATTGTCTGTTAAACTTTTGCTTTATCTTCACTTTCTCAGTCACATAGAAAAAATTACAACATGGCAAGATCCTCGAAAAACTATGAATCAACCACTGAATCACATGAGCCACCATCCCGCAGCTACTTCCACGCCAGTACCACAGAGGTCTATGGCAATGTCTCAGCCAAATCTCGGTGAGTACTGGATCTCATTTCTGTGGTGGAAATATGAACAAGAGGGCAGGGCCATCTTTTACTGCTATGTTTCCCAAAGTATTTTTGCTTCAAAAAGGGTAGTTCTGATTCCGTCATCAAGCCAAACAGTATGTTCTCTACTTCCTTTTCTTATTTTTTCCTTCTGTAGAATTGGCAGTAAGTGAAGTTGCACTGTTTGAAGTTCTAACAGGTCATGCATTTTATTTTTGATCTTCTGTGAAAAGTTTTTGATGATGAACAGAGAAAAATGAAACCTTCCTATACTTTTTCATTCAGAGGTGGTATAAAGCCTCTACAATTCCACCAGATAATTTTCAAAGCTTACTGCACAACATGCTACCATAGATAATCTGTCTGCAGGCTTTCCTGTGTTCCTTCAGATCAGAGCTAGTAGCTGTTGGTAGTGGTGGTTGTTTTTTCCCGCTTTTCCTTCTTTCCCCCTCATTTGTTTATTTATTTATCTATTATTTATTTTGCAGCGATTTGCTCTGTGGTAGGAAGTGCTTTCTAATAGAAACTACTTCTAGCAAAACAGTAACAAGTTTTGAAGAATGAATTAACTGAAAACTTGCAAACGTGTGGGGTTTTTTTAGTGTTCGTTTGTAGCACTTCAGGGTTAACTTTAAACAGCAGCTTATGTTCCTCTGATTTTGCCAGAATCTTAGAAGAAAAAAACCTTGAAATTCTGAAAATATTAAAGATATAAATGGAAGCAAACATTTTTAATAAATAATTAAGACTGATACTTTTTCTATTATGTTTTGCCTCTGCAGTTCAGATCCTAGTAGTTTTAACTGCTCTGGCTTTCAAATAAATGAGGAACAGATAGGTCAGTATACAGTCTCAAGGTCACAAAACTGGGTAAAATAAGTAGTCATAAAAACACGAACTAGATTGGTGTTCGAGTTCATTTTTGTAAATTGGTCTCATAATTTCATGGTTATTCATGTGCAGTCGGTTCATCAGTTTTGTCTCTTACATTCCAAGAAAGCTATAGTAATCACTTGGCTGACAGTAGTCACCAACAACAATTATACAGAATCAATTTTTACTTCTGAATTGAATTAGTAATAAATGCTTATGCTGTCCCTTGCAGTAAGTAATTTTAGTTCATAGAGCCGTAGAATGACCTGGGTGGGACAGTGTCATGACAGAACAAAATTCTTACATTCTCTCAACAACTGTCCTACTTGTATATGTTCAGTACGGAGGCGTTGTTGGTTATGTTATGTGAATCAGCAGACAGCAACAGATTGTATCCTTAGCAGACATCAGAACAAACCTGAGGAAAATCCTTCAGGCAAGAGCTTACTGCAGTGTGTCACTCTACATGGTAAAGTTAACAGCTGGGCTGCTTGTATTATTTCAAATCACTGATGAGACCAATTTTGAAATGAGCAACAGGTAAGAATAGCACAGAGATGGGTTTGGTTTTTTTTTGTTTTTTTCACATCAGCTCCTCAGCTTATATTAACATCTGTTGAATTCTCTATAATTAAAAAACAGAGGATGTACCATGATTCGGGATTCAGTGTCCAATAGGCTTTTTTCCCTGTTTGTCAATAGAAGTGAAGTAAGATTAATCAGAGGCATATCATGTGCTGAAATACTTGCACATTGAAGGAACATCTTAGGATACAAAGGTTTAGAAATAAAGGCTAACACATAATTAAAAGTCTGTTCTTGAAGGGACTTGGGATGCCCAATAGGTCCATAGACTTCAAAATCTGTCACTCATATAGAGACTGTGTTTCATTCAGTATTCTTCACATTTATTGACAAAGTATTTAAACAGTTGGGTATTCAAGCAGTGCTTAGCACAATGGTTCTGGTCTGTGACAGAATTTCCTAAATATTAGTTCCCTACAGATGTGTAGAAGTTACCACAATGTCCGTATTTAATTAGTCAAGAAAAATTTTTTGTCAACCTGATTTGGTGAATTTTTCCTCATGCTGGTGGTTTTCTAAAGGCATTCTGTGATGCACCTTTGGGAACATAAGTCTGGTTGCAGAATGGAGTAGCACTTTCTGCATTGTTATTAAATTCAGCATCAGATAGAATCATAGGATCATAGAAATGGTTTGTGTTGGAAGGGATGTTCAAGATCATCTAGTTCCAACTCCCTGCTGTAGGCAGGGACACCGCTGACTAGACCGGGTTTCTCACAGCCTCATCCGGCCTGGCCTGGAATGATTCCACGGAGGGGGCATCCACAACCTCTGTGGGCAACCTGTTCCAGTGTCTCAGCACCCTCACAGTAAAGAATTTCTTCCTGGTATCTAGTCTAAATCTACCCTCTTCCAGTTTAAAGACATTTCCTTTCATCCTGTCACTCCATGTCCTTAGATTACAATTAATTAGATATACATCAGCACAGTCTTGTAATTTCTAATGTGTTTGTATTAAGTATTTATGTATCTAAACAGGATGCAGTAGCTTCTGAATACTTCATGTGTTTGTTTAAAATAGATGTGAATGTGGTTTCCAGTGCGTAAGGTGAATGTATCTCTTTTGAAATTATCCTGGTCAAATGGAAGGGAGATACCATCCTGCTCTTTTGTGAAACAACAGTGTTACTTCTAATGTTGCCTTCTTGGGTCTGCTCGGACGCTGAATGGAGCAATTCTTTGGTGTAGTGGTGAGACCTCTAGCCAGAAGTGATCGTGCCAATGTCCTACAAGCATCAGAGAAGAAATGGAAACTGAATAATAAGCTAAATCACTCTTCTGGCCGTCATTTTATAACTTTTTAGCAATTGAAGTCTGTGCGTCTGTCTTCTGCTTTCATATTTTTTGGAACTGTAGGAATTTTAAAAGTTTTTCTTTTGAAGATGTGCCACCTGCAAGAAATGGATTTAAGTATTCCAGGTCTGCATAGTGGTCTGCTCTTCCAATTAGTAACACATGTGTATTCCTTGCTGTGCTTCTGATGAGGAGACGGAAAATACGCTGTGTTCTGTACAGCTTGTTGCTTCGGTTTATAAACTTCTGCGAGCAAACTTTGCTAGTGAGTGTCTAAAGGCACATAGAAACATTCTATCAAAAGCACATGATGTTTAAGAGGTACCACGTCCTGATATGTTTAGACTTGAGAGATGTGTGTAGTCAAAGTTAAACTGATAGATGTACCTTGAAAAACCTGCTTTTTTACCTTCTCTTCTTACTGTGGATTTGTGTTGTCTGTATACACTGGTTTCCTTATAGCATTTATGTTTAGATTTGTGTTGTCTATATATACTGATTTGCTTATAGCATTAGAAGTATTGGTTTTCTCACCAACATTTAAAGCACTGCTTATTACGTGTTGTATAACAAAGGCATCCAAAGGCATTTCTTTCTTTGATGTATCTTGATAAATTTGCATAAAACAAACACATGCTAGGTGGGTTTTAGTGTTAGCTTACAGAAGACCACTAAATTAAGTGAAGTGTCATGAATGGAAGGGGAAATCTGTCTCATACTGAAAGCTCACTGTTGCAAGCATTCATTAGCAAATATTCAGGCTTGCTTGGTCTGATTTTTCTAAATATTTTGCCTTTTTTTTTTTTCTAAAGCAGTTTGTAGATAGATATCCTAAGGAAAGGACTGAATTAACAGCAGTTCTTAAACTGTTTCATTGTTGGAATGCCGCATGGTAAATAATCGGCCTCTAAATGAAGACAATCGGATGCACTGTATTTTTCACCTCTTCATAAGTGCTTCATAGATGCCATTGACTTTGGTGCTGTCTATGGATGGATCTCTGGTCTGCCCGGTTTGAAAAGAATTTTTGATTGATTGATAAAATTCTGCTTGCATACTACCAGTCAGCTAAATTAGTGCAGTAGATCTAAAGACCCCACATGGAAGGAAGGATATCTGTGCAGTCTTACTGTAGGCATCAGATATAGATTCCTGAATTAGGAAGACCAAGCTCCGTGGACTTCCTGCGAGTGAAAGGAAGGAAGGAGCAGTTGCAGTGCAGCCAAACTAATGGCCAAACTGCTGGCTGAGTGATGTGGCAGAACTGCTCTCTGGAAATGCCCAAGTCCAAGTTAAGGAAACTGGTCTGCCTTAACAGCAGTCACCAGTGTGAGGAGATCACGTCGCGTGTTTTGGTGGTGGTGTTGTTGGTTCATTTGCTTTTTTGCCTCTTAACACTGATACCCATTTCTGTCATAGAGATTTGTCCATGAACTTAAAAATGCAGCATTTATCTGCATTGCTCAAGGTAATTTAACTGAGTCTGAAGACAGGTGGGAGTTATGGCACTTTGCATCTGCTTTCTTTTTGAAATCAGCCAGGAAATCCAGCCAATAAAACAATGCAGTATTCCTGTTTAAATCAATAAACACATGAACCAAGGTTTCCATATCCTGCCAGGATAAAAGAAGTGTAGTTACTATTGTTTGAAAGTGATAAAACAGTTTTGGTTACTCTGTCAAAGTGATCTGGAGATAAGAAACTCCCAAGGTGTTTGAAAACAGGCAGTATGTATTGCAGTGATAACAGGCGTACATTAAATGGTCTGGATTTTGCAAGGCTTGGTTTTCATTGCCTGGAGATTTGGCTACAAATATATGTAGGGAGGAACACATTTTTCCTCCTGTGTAGCCCGTGCCCACTCACCACCTGCCAAGTGGAAAGGCTTCATGTTTCAGGTCATTTTTAATTACTGGATGTCCTGAATTTGGGTATGGTCAATGTGAATAGTTTTGGCAACTGCTTCTGGTTAATGAAATAGCACTTACAGAAGAGCTGAAACAGTTTTAGAGGACTTCTGAGTTCTGTTGGAATGATGGTTTTACAATACAGCTCTGGAAAATAGTATTTTTCTGTTATTTGTATTTAAAATCTCCAACAAGTAATTTATTGTGCGCATTTCAAATTGAGTACTTACTTGTGTTTGGAAGACAGGCTGGCAGCTGTAGAGATGAATGGGAATTAAGTTCAATATGAGATAAAATAAATGCAGATGTCTCAAAGGATACACATCCTTATACCAGCACCCAGCCATCTAGTAAATGTGAAATGACAAAGGGTGGTGTGTTTTAAAGAGTTTTTGGTGCTTTTTCAAAGTCTCTCATTTTTTAAAATTTCAATACAAAGAAGTTTCTGTCGTTGTAAGCACTTCCTTTCAAGGTTAATAATCCAGACATGTGCCAAAAATGTAAGACTGGAGGCGGAATGCAAGGGCTGAAGATTATGCAAAACAATTGAAAGCAGAAGTAATGTAATGATATTTTAAACAGTAATGGCCATTAGTAATTGGTCATTAATATTAATGGTGTCTCCCCCATAAAGCGGCCTCCTCTGTTATTTGTTCTTACTTGTTGAAATATTGTTTAAAAAGAAGTGCTTAAGTTCCTACAGAGTAAATTTGCAATCTTCTAAATAATTTCCTGCTAAATCCTAGATTTAGTGGAGCACCTGCATTTTTTTTAAGCTTGAAGGTTAAAAAATTAGTTACATGTGTGTATCACAAAACGTAACAGTTGAAACTGTTGAGAAATTTCCGTATGGCTATTTTCAGCCCAGAAATCTGTATAAAAGACTCTCTGTACTGGGATAGTACAACTTTTTGGTTTAATACTTTACAGATTTTTGGAACAAAATGCACCAGAAATGAAAAGCAGCATTTTTTGCTGACCTTGTTGGAAGGCTAACACTGTTTCTGGGAAATAAGCAAAACAAGCAGTTCTTTGTTGGCATAAGGAGAGAGAGAAAAGGAGGGTTGCTCAGTCCTTTTTTCCTCACCATGTCGTGACTAAGTTAAAACTGTAATATAGCTGTGTTCTTTCTTTTTTTTTTTCTTCTTTTTTTTTAGCCTTTATAGACATGTGTTTTTCATCAAGTTGTGTTGCGTGACACCTGGTGCTGGCAGCTGATGTGAGTTAGGCTCTGGATTGCCCATAAACAAAGTAGGGAAAAAGGTCCAGAACTGCATCTAGACTCTTTTGAAACTAAAATAATAAAACTTGGTACAATCAGTTCAACACGTATGTCAGAAACAATTTAAATTTGCATGTTTTGGCTTCTGCAACTTGCAGATTGCTTTGCCCTCAAAATAATCCTTACTTAGTATGTACCCAGAACTTAGTGTATAACAGGAAGGTCTGCCACAGAGAAAGTAGTTCACTAGAATATCTTCAGTAATTTACATGAAAACAAGCAAAGAATTGTCTCATGTTTCATCTAACTGGAAAAAGACAATTATGTAGAATTAATTGAGATGTGAAGTAAACTGTTGCAATTCCATGGACTGCAATGAAACTGTGGCCACACACTTCATGTTTGGAACTTATTTCTACATTTTTATTCGCTTTCATATGAGCTGGAAAATTGTGTAACAGCTGTTTATTGAAGAGACTCAGTTCATTTTGCAAAACAAATTTGTTTCTCCCAAGGGAACTGAATTCAAGGGCACCTTGAATCAGTCTGCTAGAATAGTGACTACTTTTCATCTGTGATGTTAAAACCAATCTCCTTTATAGTGACGGAGTTGAGCCTTTTAGATTTTTCCTTTGTTTGCAGAACTGAGATATGTTCCTCTGGGAGTGCCAAACCCTGCCTAGGGAATTCAAGCTTTCTGAAGACCTTAGTTAGCCTCTTGGATACAGTGCAGAGTTTCTGAGTCTGAACACAGGCTGAACGGAGCTCCTAGAGCACAGCTGATTTATTAGATGGAGTCGGTATTCAGTCTAGTTGGAACCACAACTGTGAGTTTTTCTTTTTTGACTCAGACTCTGTTATGTTACTAATGGCATTCAAATATAAATTCAGAATTCAAATATAAAGTAACAGATATTAACAAAGCCAATTAGGTAGCAAATAATGTGGCACAAGATTGCATCAGATGGAACAGAGATCTGTAGAATGTTGTTGTGCCATTAAGGTTGTTCACAGCTGTTGAAACAAGATCTTCCTTTGACTTGGCTGGGCTCATTCAAGACAAAGAGTTAGCAGCTACACACAAGAAAATGTTACAGGACTTTTCAGTACGGGATTTCAGCTCTGATTCAGTTAAGAATATGAAAGAGAATAAGTAACAGTTTGGGCTAATTTCAGGAAAAGCAGTGAAGTAAAAGACTTTTCTCAGAATGAGCTTGCGTGTGTACCACAGTGGATGGTCTTTCCATTGCTGGGATTCTTTCCATTCCAACTAGTGTACTTAAAGATTCCCTATTAATTTGAAATCTAGCCAGTATCATTCATACCAAACCCACTTAAAGATATGCAAGGTACTATAATTTCTTGTTTTCCCCATGCATACCATTGTAGCTTAACTTCCAGAAATGCAACCTACTGTCATCTCCAAGGATATTTTTCTTTGTTGTTTGAAGAACTCATGCAGTATAAAGTTAAAAGCAGTGAAAACTCTCGGTCATGTAATAAATATAACTGTGATCATTCTTTTCTGCACATCTTCTGAGTCTGGAATTCTGCCTGGTTATGTTTATTGCCCAAATAGAGAGCTTTGCAGGGTAAGACCTACCCAGTGCTACACATAATGTGCACAAAAAATAGGAGGCCAGGGAGGTGGGGGAGCTTCAGAGAGGAAAGGAGGAAGTGGTTTTAGCGGCACAACTACTTGGGAAATAAATGTGACCACATATTTGAATGGTATTGATTCTGTAAAGAATCAAAAGGATGTCCCTTTTGCACTTTCTTTATCTGTCAAAACTTCAGTGGCAAATGCTCCTATTTGCAGCTTAAGTATGTAACCCTACTACATTAGGTTTTCTGATGCGTCGTTCAGTGACCCTGACTTCTGCAGTTCTGATGAACTGTAGAACTTCTGGGCTATTTAGGAAGACTGAGGGTGCTGGAGTATTGGTGTTAGTACTGCCCGTACCTCTTTGTAATGCCTCTGGCTTTGTGACATCACTGCATTTCTTTGCTGCACATCTTTTATTTCAGTTATTCCAGATACAAGTAGGTTTGCGAGAACCCGAGAACATCATCAACATATCACTGGTAAACTTCTATGTTCTTTGACCTGGATATTTCTTTATACCCTTCGGTTTTGTCATGTCAGAGCTTCTCACAGATAAGAGGTGTTGATGTAGGAAGCTGTGGTTTTTAGTGTAAGCCAGCCTGCATTCACACAGTATAGCTGTCTTTTTTTATCTTAGGAGCATCATGCAGAGAGCCCCACATCTGAAATTGTTCAAAGATCTAGCTCAGGGCTGGTTTGGCCCTCTCAAAACTAGTGATAACACACTGCCACGGAACGAAGTGAGTGGCTCTGCACTGGAGTCTCTGGGTTCCGGAAGGCTTTTCTTGGGGATCAAATGGCACTTAAGTGCCTCTGGAGAAGCCGCGTTAAATGACACACTGGTGTGTCTGTCCTATACTCTCCAGGACTTCAGAATCTGGAAGCATGTTGCAAAGATGCTTTAGATACATTTGCGTCCTCTCCATGCAGCCTGGAAGGATTTACTAGTGTGGACTTTGCACCACCTACAGGTAACGAAGTTGCTTCTAAACCCAAAGAGTCCTCAGTATAGCACAGCAGCAATCCATACCTATTAGGCATGGCTAGTACTCATCTGGAGAAGGAACAAAAATTAATCTACACCCCAAATAAAACCATATAGTTGGCATGTTGAAAATTCACTAGATTTCACTCCTGACCTCGATGGAGGATATCGGTGCTGAATGCTACTTATAGCACCATAACAGGAAGAACTTTTGTGTTAGATAAGTCAGGAGGACATAGAATGTCTTTGAGTTGCTTAATCTGTAAATGTGCTTGCTTGTGCAATAGCAAACCACTGAAAATGACTGATACCAACCACCACTACATTTATACAACACAATAAGATGCCCAAGGGTATTTCTGTCACCAAAAAATACAAAGTGGTTCTGTTTCTCACAGTCTTTTGTCCACTGTGTACGATCTGCAAATTTTACAATTTACAATTGTAAATCTTTCAGTTGTATCTTACAATCTTACAATTTACAATCTGTCTTTCTTTTGACTATAAGACAACGTTCTCAGACTGCCTGTCTCATAATAAGCAGTTTCTTTAGCTGGAGCCAATATATTTGTTCAGTGCTGCAAGTGATTACTGTTTTGATCATTTTCCTAAATGGCTCAGTTACATTTTTCACTGTTGTTTGAAGACATTTTGCTCTCAGTTGTTTCATTTTCTGAAAGTAGTCTTTCCTGAGAGCCACGATCATGCTTTATGTGAATGCTTTCTATCTTGAATCGGGGACTCTTAAATGTACGTAAGATTATCCATAAGCTATTGTCTCTATAGTTTATCCAGTACATCTTTTATTTCTGGAGATTATACCCAATATTATTCCAGTCATTTTAGTACACTTTTTCCAGTGACATCATAACATCTTTCCTGCTTACTCACCTTTATCTTCTGTGTTGGGCTCTGTACACAAAGAGAAATCTATGTATATATATACGTATGTGCATATATATATGATCTGGCTTTGCAAAGCATTGAGCAGCAATGCCTTTCTGCAGGAAACAGCCCATTGAACGTTTTTCTCATACCCTGTCTCCTCAGGAGTACATTCTGCAGAACACTGTTTCTGGAAATCATGCATTCTGAGAACATGTTGGTATCTGTCACACCTCGATCATGCGACAACACACTTGTGCCTGTTCACACTCAGCCACAAGCTCTGTTTGGTGTGAGACAATGAGAAGGATAGCAGGGAGAGCTCCTTGGCAACACCAATGTTCATAAATCCATGGGACCCGATGGGATGCATCCACAGGTGCTGAGGGAGCTGGCAGAGGTGATTGCTGAACTGCTCTCTGTCATCTTTGAGAGCTCTTGGAGAATGGGGAGCTGCCTTAAGACTGGAGGATAGCCAGTGTCACTCTGGTCTTCAAAAAGGGCAAGAAGGAAGATACAGGTAATTACTGGCCAGTCGGTCTCACCTCTGTTCCTGGAAAGGTGATGGAACAGCTTGTGCTGGATACCATCTCC
This sequence comes from Lagopus leucura, assembly GCF_019238085.1. Classification (NCBI taxonomy): domain Eukaryota; kingdom Metazoa; phylum Chordata; class Aves; order Galliformes; family Phasianidae; genus Lagopus; species Lagopus leucura. The sequence goes on along the minus strand of NW_024962280.1, from coordinate 65,539 downwards.
AGACAACTGGAAGAAAAGGAGGTAATCAGGAGTAGTCAGTGTGGGTTCACCAGAGGGAGGTCATGCTTGACCAATCTGGTAGCCTTCTATGATGCTGTCACATGCTGGGTGGATGGGGGGAGAGCAGTGGATGTAGTCTACCTTGATTTCAGCAAGGCTTTTGATACTGTCTCCCACGACATCCTTATAACAAAGCTGAGGAAGTGTGGGATAGATGAGTGGACAGTGAGGTGGGTTGAGAACTGGCTGACTGGCAGAGCACAGAGGGTCGTTGTTGGTGGTGCAGAGTCCGGTTGGAGGCCTGTAACCAGCGGTGTTCCTCAGGGGTCGGTGCCGGGTCCAGTCTTGTTCAACATCTTCATCGGTGACCTTGATGAGGGGATGGTGGCCACCCTCAGCAAGTTTGCTGATGACACGAAGTTGGGAGGATTGGCTGACACGCCTGAAGGCTGTGCTGCCATTCAGTGAGACCTGGACAGGCTGGAGAGCTGGGCAGAAAAAAACCGGATGAGGTTTAACAAAAGCAAGTGTAGAGTCTTGCAGCTGGGGAGGAATAATTGCATGCACCAGTACAGGTTGAGGGATGAGCTGCTGGAGAGGAGCTCTGCGGAGAGGGACCTGGGTGTCCTGGTGGACGACAGGTTGGCCATGAGCCAGCAGTGTGCCCTTGTGGCCAAGAGGGCCAAGGGCATCCTGGGGTGCATTAAAAAGAGCGTGGCCAGCAGGTCGAGGGAGGTGATCCTCCCCCTCTACTCTGCCCTGCCCTGGTAAGGCCTCATCTGCAGCACTGCGTCCAGTTCTGGGCTCCCCAGTACAAAACAGACAGGGATCTCTTGGAAAGAGTCCAGCGCAGGGCCACAATGATGGTGAGGGGCCTGGAGCATCTCCCCTATGGAGAAAGGCTGAGTGAACTGGGTCTGTTCAGCCTTGAGAAAAGAAGACTGAGAGGGGACCTGATCCAGGTCTATCAGTATCTGAGGTGTGGGGGGCAGAATGGCGAGGCCGGACTCTTTTCAGTGGTGAGTGGAGACAGGACGAGGGGAAACGGCCGGAAACTGCAGCATAGGAAGTTCCGCACAAACATGCGCAAGAACTTCTTTACAGTGAGGTGACGGAGCGCTGGAACAGGCTGCCCAGGGAGGTCATGGAGTCTCCTTCTCTGGAGATGTTGAAGATCCACCTGGACACCTACTTGTGCGACCTGGTGCAGGGAACTGCTTTGGCAGGGGGTTGGACTCGATGATCTCTGGAGGTCCCTTCCAACCTCTACAATCCTGTGATTCTGTGAACTGCGTGGGTTGGGAAACATGACATGCTGCTAGTGCAGAGAGCAGCTGGAGTTTGTGAGTACCCAGTGCATCTAAGGTGGGCCAAGAACCATGCTTAGGAAAGTTGCATTGGCTGTAAGGTGCCTACATATGGTGAGGGACAGGAGCGAGAACCTCAGCTTCCAAGCACATCATGGCTTTGCCCTCATGATTTACGCTGTGCAATTGCTTCAAACTGGAGATGCTGTGTTCCATCTGAGATGGCCCACAGTATCCCCCAGGAAGGGGATGAGCAGTGCTTTCCTCAGTGCAGAAGTTTGGAAGACCATTGGGACAAGCTGTTTTGCTGAGGACACATTCCACATTCCACAGTGCTTAAACTGCTGATAAAGAAAAGCCCTAAAATTTAACACATAACAATGTGCAGTGCCTTTCGTGGAACTGAAGCCTAAGAGTACTTGCTGTAAAGGTAGCTGTCTGATATTGAAGCTGAATAAATGAATCTCTCTCTCTCTCTTTTTTTTTTTTTTGTTGGTATGATGGAGGAAAATACAGTGTCAGGAGGTTCAAATGACAACAGTTGAATTTGTTCCTATTACCCAATTCCATTCCAATTAGTAGCAGTTTTGTACAGAGCTGTTTCTCTCTGGACCTGTGTCCAGAGTTTTTAGACCTACATACCTCTGAGGAGAAAGGTACTGATAGAAGGAGGAGATAGAAGGAGAACCAAGTAATCCAGGTGGACTTGGCTGAGGATGGCTTTTACTTACTCTTTTGCCTTCTGTGTATCTTCTTCACTGAAAAATCCAGGTGACATAAGTCACTTTTCTTGGAGGTAGAGTGAGATTCTTGTTGTTTCTTGGAAATGTGATCACACGTGGCACACTTGACTTTAGGTAATTCGGTATAGTTTAATTTCTACACTCCTGATGTCTGGTGTAGGAATGCTTTACTCATTGTACTGAGCTTCCTGTAATCCCTTGATTGTGTGTAATAGTGGATAGCATTGCTTGAAAGGAAAGGAAGTTACTGAGTTAGGGTTGACTGGATGGAAACGTTCTGTCTGTCCCCATGAGAGAAAATGACTTTGAGAGTTACTGGGGACCATAACTCTGGGAGAAATATTTCTCAGAGTATACTTATCATCTTGTTCTTTGCCTTCTTGATTCTATAGTTTCAGCTGTTACCCACATGAGTGCAGATCCACTGATAAAGGGCCAGTTTTATAAAGCAGAGGCAGTAGATAGCTATGGCAAGTGATGTTACTACTCAGGCTCTACCCCTGGCTCACCATACAGGCTATTCGTCTTCGCATAACTTTGCCTGGTTCTGTCATTTGTACGCGCTGCTTAGATGAAAACAATTTTTGTATGTAAGATGACTGTATTGTGGTAATCCCTCAGCCAGCCTGGATTCTGAGTGTGGCTGTCCTGTCAGTCAACCAACCATTGACGTGCCAAAAATCTAAACATGTTTACGCTTGTGATGAGAGTTAAATTTCTGCCTAAGTGTTTATGGCACTGGAAATTTAACACCAGATTTACACTGATATAGTTCATATAATTGCACTTACAATATTTCTTAATTATTTTAATAATATGTGGGTCTAGAATAAGACTAGACTCACTGCGGTTCAAAGCTTTCCATTACAAACGTAGTTTGATTCCTGCACCCAGCTCTCATTCCTGCCCTTCCTTCTTGGCACTGCAGTTTGCTGTCCTTCAGAGATTTGCCACTGAAAAGTCACTAATCAGTTCTGGCTTTGTCAGTCATTCCTCTTCCCTGCAACTGGTTTATTTCTCCCATCTGCTCTCCGGTTTTCAATGAGCATAAACATTTTCACAGCTACCCAGTGACTTTTGTTAGGAACTTGTCTAACTAGAAAATACCTTTCTAGCCCCAGGCAATTTTTAGTTTGTTATGCAGCTACAGAAATGCGTTGGCCAGCCCAGTAAAAGGATAACGTGTGGGCAGGAGCAAGCAGCTGAGCGTGGAAGAGGTGGTAACAGTCAATACCCTGGTTTCATGAGGAAGCATGATGTCATTTGTATGGATACAGCTGTCTGTGGACCACACATACTCTAAGTGAGTGAAAAGGTTACGTTACTGCAGGGCTTCTTTTAGCTTGGATTATTCCTTGAGCTGAATTTGCAACTGAAGCTAAGATATCATGACTGCACTCTCAGATGACCCCATAGTGCTTGGACTTATGTGATACCGGGTCATCCAGAAGAAAAGATGTTGGAGTAGGTCCAGAGGAGGGCCACGAAGATGATCCAAGGGCTGGAGCACCTCCCCTTTGAGGACAGGCTGAGGGAGCTGAGGCTCTTCAGCCTGAAGAAGAGAAGGTTCCGGGGGGACGTTATAGCAGCCTTCCAGGACCTGAAGGGGGCCCACAGGAAAGATGGAGAGGGATTTCTTATAAGGGCAGGTAGCAACAGGAGACAGGAGGAAATGGCTTTAAACTGCAAGAGAGTAGTTTTAGACTAGATACCAGGAAGAAATTCTTTACTGTGAGGGTGCTGAGACACTGGAACAGGTTGCCCACAGAGGTTGTGGATGCCCCCTCCGTGGAATCATTCCAGGCCAGGCCGGATGAGGCTGTGAGAAACCCGGTCTAGTCAGCGGTGTCCCTGCCTACAGCAGGGAGTTGGAACTAGATGATCTTGAACATCCCTTCCAACACAAACCATTTCTATGATTCATTCTATGATTCTATGAAAAACTCAGTTCAGATCCGATGTAAGAACATGAATACTTCTGCCTAATGAAGCATGGTGAAATTTATCCTGGCCCAATGTCTGCGTACCTGCCTTGTTCCAATTGCAGAGTGACAGACAATACATGATTTGGCAGAAAGCTTGGAGAGCTTTCAGACTCTGAAATTATCAAGCCATTTCTTCATTTCATTCTCAGTGCACACTACCAAGAGTGCTTGCTGAACCATATTCTACAATGTCAGATGTGAACACAGAATAAAGATCAAGTTCTGAGGAGCAGAGAACTGTGTTGAGATTTCAGTTTTCATATGGTAAGAGCAATGAGTGAGAGATAAAAAGGAAGAAACAAATCTTAGTTCTTTGGCAAGAAAGATAATGTAGCTCTTCTGAGAAGTATTTTATTATCTAGGGTGCTGTTGTTAAAAAAGAGCTTTCTTAATGATGCTATCACCTCATCAGTGAAAGAATACTTGCAAAAATGTCAATGAATTTTTAAAGCACTATATGGCTACCACTTATCATTCAAACTGATTTCAGGCACCTTATTTGTTTTTTGCTGGAAATGAGAAGGTGGGGGAGGAAATGAAGAACTATTCACCCTGTGGTTCACAAAGGATATTGCATTTCTGAGAACTGATAGGTTTTGTTTAAAAGTTAAGCGGAGTTAATGTCAAAACTGTGCATGCAAGCAAATCAAAAGGAAGAATTCCTTCACTGCTTCACATCAGCAGGCAGATGTTTCCAGGAAAACAGGATTTCAGCATAGGTAATGGTTACTTGGGAAGACAAATGCCAACACACTGAATGTCCTCCTTTCCTCCTTCTTTCACCTCAGCCTTTCTTGCAGAGCACATCCTCATCTGGTATGGGATATCTCTTTGATCACCTGTGTCCCCCTGTGCTACCCCCTTAGACTTACGTGCCCCTCATGCCCCTCGCTGGGAGACAGAGTGAGAAGGGGAAACACCTTGACTGTGTGAGCACTGCTCAGCAGCAGCTAGACATCAGTGTGCTATCAACACTGTTTTCATCATCAATCCAAAATACAGCACCACGCAAGCTATTGTGAAGAAAACTAATTGTGTCACAACCTAAACCAGAACAGGAAAGCTGCTGCCTGCCAAGGAGCAGAACATCCTACTAGGTTTGCTTCTTACCTAGCACTGGAAGATCTCTCATCTCCATGTCATCAAAAGTGTGCATCTCTGTCATAGGGGTGGAAAACACAAACAGACATCATTATCTGTGCCAACAAATATTTTTACAATAATTAATTTAGATCTGACAATAAAGAAAATGTTAAGAAATCACTTGGCTACTCTACTGCATAACACAGGCACACATTTGTAGAGTTTTCAATTAGAAAGTTTGCATATCATTTGCTGCATATCAATGGGATGCTGGGATCATAGAATCATAGAATTATTTGAGTTAGAAGGGACCTTATAGACCAGCTAGTTCCAACCCCCTGCCGTGGGCAAGGATACCTTCCACTAGATCAGGTTGCTCAATAGATAATCATGAATACCTGTTATATTATAAGTATTCGAGTTTTACACACCTATAAAATATTACAGGATATTTATTAAGCAATTACTAGCAGCAGTCTTGTCAAGTAGATTAGTTATCTCAGTCATTAGAAGTACAGTAATTCAAATAATGCCTTATTCGCTGTGGATGAGCAACATACGTCCTGGGCTCTCTCTTCTCTTAAAGTACAATTATACATAATCAGCCGTGATTTCTTTTCTTTCCCACAGTTATGAATCACCAGCACCAAATAACAGGCAGCTCATCCATCTCACAGCAAAGCTGTCCTTCCCAGACTCCGCAGCCAGGCCTGCTGAACGTGCCCAGTGCGCTGACTGCGCAGCAGCAGCAGCAGCAGAAGTTGAGGCTCCAGCGAATCCAAATGGAGAGGGAACGAATTAGGATGCGCCAAGAGGAACTAATGCGGCAGGTAACGTTGAGGATACACTTCTGTTTTGCTCAAGAACTTTCCTTTTACCAGGTACAAGTGGTAGCATTGCTGCTTTATGTCACGATTAACTATTGCTTTAGGTGAGGATAACAAAAAATGAGGATGGGAATGTAAATGGAGTCTTTGTGAAAAGAGAAAACATTTCATTTTTTCACTGTAATGAGAATATTTGTATAAACAATTTATAATGATGTATTTGCATCATATTTGCATTTTTCACTTTTGCCTCCTTCCTCTAAGCATACAAGAATTTAAAGAAACGATGTTTTACAAAATTAAGAAAAAATATTTACAATTCTTGCAGCTGTACAAAAAAAGCAAACAAATCATTAAAACGATGTCCTTTTAGAAATCCTGAAGTAACACTTACCTGTCTTTACATGTGATTATTCCCATCATCTTTGCTATAGGGGAACATTCTCATAGTTACAAATATGCCCTTGCTGAACAGTGGTGAAAGGCAGATACAAGTCTGCTAATGTCTCTGACATTTTTTACTGACTCACATCATGAATTTGACTTTTATGGTTCAAGTTTGAGTGTGAAAACTGTGCAGATGCTGTCTTGTTTCCATGCTCAATTTCCACTACCCGTAATTTGTGGGAATTACATTGTGCTACATCGTCTGTGCATGTAGAATGACTGTGTTCAGTGTGCTGTTCTCTCGCTTGATTGGTAATCTTAAGCCTTGTATATACCTTTGCCTTTATTGTCCGGAACTGAGGACATAGTAGAGAACATAATAGAAATGGAAGAAAGTGGGCACATCTGGTGTGAGTTTCATCATATTGTTATCATGCTAATAACATGTTCCTTTACTTTTACTTTCTTTGGCCCTGTTCTTGCTCAGGACAACAGCAAATTAAGCATCAAAACAGTCGAGCCATTGACACAAGGGCTGGTATCCCTGCCTGCTTACCGTGTGTTTTTTGTTGAAACTGATACATGCTCAGCAGTGCAGCGTGTGGTGCTTATTCAAGACTTCAACTTTACTGTGCTTACGGTTTTTCTTTGAGCTACGCGTTATGTAAAGCAGGACAGTATCACTTCATACTACTAAAATTTTCAGAACTGATTTAGCTTTTAATGACATACTCACCACTTACAGATAGCAAGATGTAAAATCTATCCTTTTCAGCAGAATTCTGTGCCTTTCCTGCCATCAGCCTGAGCAGGAGCTCAGAAGGACGTGGCAAATCCCTCTGGGGTCAGATCCTTTGCTGTTGCTTTTGCTTTTTAAGTATAACCTAAGGGAAAAACTGAGTAAAATGTGCACGCTGCTGCTAGGTGGCTGCAAGGAGGTGCAGAGAACTTGAACAAGACTGGAGGAATTCTTTTTGCAGATCACAAACCCACTTTCCACCAGGCAGCAGCTGCTGGCTTCCCCGCAGCCATTCCTGGCTGCAGCTGCTCGGGTGGAGCAGCACTCCCAGCCTGGAGGAGCATGCAGTGCTGGAGGCACTCTGCTCAGGGAATTTGTTTATCACGTTGGTTGGTAATACCACCAGCGCAGCAGATTGAGTCCTTGCAGGAAGTGCTGTGCATTTCAGAACACTAGAATGGCTCAGCTCCCATTTAATTGTTTTCTTACTCAGTTTTTTCGTTCCAAAAAAAGCTGTCTTTCTCACTGATATTTTTTTTTTTTTTTTTTTCCCCAGCTTTCTAGCTGGAAAAGGGAGAATGTGCTTACTGCTCAGGAGGCTTCCTGGAAGTAGAAGTCATTAGAGCAGTGTCAGTTAGAAATCTTGAAAGGGTCATAGAATCATAGAATGGCCTGGATTGAAAAGGACCCCAATGATCATCTAGTTTCAACCCCCTGCTGTGTGCAGGGTCACCAACCAGCAGACCAGGCTGCCCAGAGCCACATCCAGCCTGGCCTTGAATGCCTGCAGGGATGGGGCATCCACAGCCTCCTTGGGCAACCTGTTCCAGTGTCTCACCACCCTCTGGGTGAAAAACTTCCTCCTAATATCCAACCTAAACCTCCCCTGTCTCAGTTAAGCCATACTGGAAAGACATCCTAGCACCCTTCTCTGCATCTTCTGCCTTGTTTGGACAGGGAGTCACAGAAAGGTCAGATGTTGCCTTCTGATCTCTGATCCTCTTCCATAAGTGTGGGTGTGGAAGGGTACAGGGGCTCAAAAACAGCTGTAGAGGGAATGATACGTGGGGATGCAGATGAGGATTTGTCAGTGTTTTGTTCTTGAAGAGTTGCTGCTTACTGACATGCTACATCCTGAACAGGAAAATGTCCTGCTGCATTCTTTCCACTGCACCGGTTGGTGCGGTCGGACCCATTGGTGGCACAGGAAATGTCTAGCTATTGCACCGTCTGCCCTGAGAATGAGGGCTGGCAGAAAAGGAGCTGAAGTGGCTAGCAATGTAAACTCCCTTCAGACACCATCATGCCCCAGCTTGAAATGACTGTCTGGCTACTGATCATGGAGCTCAGTTCAGTTCTGCCAGGAAGGATTCCAGGAAATGTGACAATGAATTTATAGACTTAGTTGGCACACAGCTTAAAAGGAGCTTACATCCGAGCTGTGTTCAGAGACACTGAATAATTCAATATACTGCAATCCTTTGAAGCTTTTAAAGATTTTGCAAATCATCATTGTCAGAGCCCTCTGACATGCCTTAATGTTGTCAGTACACTGAGGGGTGGGGTTTGCTTGTTTTTGTTGTTGTTATTTATTTTGAAAATCACATTGAGGTTTTTAAACCTATGCTTTAGTGCCCTAGCACTTGGTCCTTTGTGAACTAAGTGCCAAGGATGGTCTCTGCTGACCAACAGGAGGCACTCCTGCATTTGGGAGCTAGGAGGTGATAAGAATGGCTAAGAGTACATTGTCACAGCTGCAACTGCAATATTGCCATTCTTAGTGCCACTGGAGGTACATTTTGCAGTGTACCTGGATTGTACGTGCAAGTGCATTTTGTCAGGAGCTGATGCTTCAGAAATCCCTACTGTACTTTGCTGTTTTGTTGGTTGTGTTGCTTTCCTCTGGGCAACCTGTGGCAGTGCTTCACTCCTCTTAGCATAAAGAACTTTTTCCTTATGTCCAGACTAAATCTTCCCTCTTTTAATTAAGATATAGTTACAGTATTCTGAAAGAGACAGATACTTGCATCTAGGTCTTCCTTGTTATTTTATTTTTTAGAAATGGCATTTGATTTTCAGAGGTGGCAGAAAAGTAGTAAGCAGCATTCTACATGTTGACAAACCAAGGGGAAAGACTTTTTTTTTCTTCTTCCCTTTGTTCTGATATTACCTTTATTAGAGGCAACTGTGTCCTGTGAGATGTGAATTCGCACTGCCCGACTATCAGAAACATGAACTTTGTTTCTGGATTGGTCTTCAGCAAAATAAATCTTAGTTAAATCTAATCTGCTTCATTTTGACTGTTTCACTTCCTTTACCTCTTGTAGTTTCTTCTTTCTGTCTGTCTTTTTCTTTCTCTCTGTCTTGCTAGTATTAGCCTTGCTTATATTGTTGCTTTTGCTATTTACTTGCTATATGTTAAAAAATATTTTCAGTATCTTCAAATATCTTCTATATAGACAGTTAAAAAAAGCAGGTCTGCCCATTTTCTCAGATGTTACTTTTTCACAGACTCCAGCCACTTTAATTATATATAAAATATCACCAAAGGTATTGTCATTTGAGAAACAAACTGATATACATAAGCTACCATACATAAGCTATTAAAAATCTTCACTCTTTTTATTCTTAGCATTTACTAAATAATTGCATGATCTAATGTAATTATTAATCAGTGACTATACTGATAATTTGATTATAAATGAAGCGTTATGATAATGGGCACCAATATTTGTTGGTTTCCAATGAATCGTGGTTGCATTATTCATGAAGAGACCAAATTAATCCTCCTCACTAACCGAATCAATTGCAAACATAGTAGAACATCCCACTCTAAGCTCAAAAATTGTTCGTCTTTTTTTACTGTAGGAGTTACAGATTCAGTGGAAAATGGTTTTCTACTGAATGAAGTATTTCCTTTTCTTACTTCCCAAAAATCCGTAATAATAATTAGGCTGAGTCAGCTAGGTTTACTGATACAGCTTTATTATTTTTAAGGTGCAAGGATGTTCATTTGGGACATCTGTGTGGAGCAAAACAGTATTTGTATTAGAGCTCTGTACCACTAGATGTCATGGTTGTCTCACGCAGATAAAATGAGATTTAACCATCACGAAGAGTTGAAACAAGTTTCTTCAGTCTCATTTGTAATCTTTAAGACAGTATGCAAGACACAGATCAAGAAGGCACTTATTATTAAGCAAAGAATTCATTATAAAAATTATTGGATCAAATTCTTCCCTGGTCTTTCTAACTTGTTAAATGCTTTTGGATGGCAAGTTAGATTCTTCTGCTTTGGTGTCTAGCAAAATGAGGATGCAAAATTACAGAAGTTACCCAACATTTTCTGGATGAACTCTGTGAATGAATCTACTGATGACACAGCAGCATTTGCCACAGGAGTCTGCTGTGCCAGGTTCTCCAGCAGCTCCACCAAGATGCTGATCTGGGCCACCGTTGGTGTCTGTGGAGGTTCATGGCACCGAAGGGGTGCCGGCTCCCCTTCCCAGATTTCAAACCAGAAATTTTAAAGATTGCACGTTAGATTGCAGTAGTAGCAACTAGATTACAAAGTAGAGTAGAGTAGAGCAGAGTAGAATAGTTCTGTTGGAATATACAAAGACCATCAGGTGTACATACCTGACCTCTTCAGGGCTGACCAAAAGTTAAAGCCTATTACTGTGGGTGTTAGCCAGATACCTCTTGAATGCTGATAGGCTTTCAGCATCAACCACCTTCCTTGGAAGCCTCTCTCACTGTGGGAGGCCTCCAGTAGATTCTGCAGCACAGGTGGGTGTGAAGGACAGTTGCTGTCTACAACATCACAGTTTTCTTCACACCAGTGTAAACAAATAATCATCACTTTTATGGTTTAGAATTACTTTCCTGAATAAAAATGTGGACAGATATAACATGTTTTCTTGTTATGAGACTGCAGTGGTGCTGAACTGTTGGAATAACTCTCCTTCCCTTATATTTCTTTGCCTTCTCAGGAAGCTGCATTGTGCAGGCAGCTTCCCATGGACTCTGAAAACATGACTGCAGTTCAGACAGCCATGAGCACAGCTGCCATGACCCAAGATATGAGATCTATTACAAACAATGGATCTGACCCTTTCTTGAACAGGCAAGTTCATGTTCTCTTCATTAGACAATTCACACTTTTAAAGCCATCTCTTTAAAGTAGTTTCCTAAACCATCTGCTTTTGTACATACTCTGAAGAGGGGTACAGTATAGGGGATGACCTGAAATCTTTCAGTTTACACTTCCTGAAGGAACTGCAGAAAAATCAAGCAAATGGTAGCAGGTGGTTTAAAGTGTACTGTATGTATGTGCATGTGGAATACTCTAAGTGCATAATGCAAGTATAAATAAATTGACTTCTTTTAGGTTATCACAGCTGTTTTTGTTTAGAGAGGTGTATGTACATGTGTATATTTCAAAATTAACGTGACCTCACTTCAGTCACTTTGAATTTGCAATCATGCACTGGAAGCCAGCAAAAGAAGGTGAGGCTTAATGACTCAGTATTTAATATCTAACCTCTTGCACTGTCTTTTCAAACGATACGATCAGGGACAATGTCTAACAGAACACCATTACTGAGCCTTTTTCATGTTTCAATTTACAGTGGGCCATACCATTCCAGGGAACAGAGTACAGACAGTGGCTTGGGATTAGGATGCTACAGTATACCAACGACACCTGAAGATTTCCTCAGCAACGTAGATGAGATGGATACAGGTAGAATGCCCTGAGTTAGCTTAAAGTATAATTGTATTAATGGCATCTTGTTCTATCTAGTGCTGTTTTATAATTGCATAGTGGGGGGTTTTTTAGGTGACATTGTAGAGGATAGAAGTGCTTACAGGAAATGGGGGAGCTAATTTTTGTATCAGTTGTGTTGTTCTAGATTACCCATAAGGTTTGGGATTTCAAATATTCTTCTTTAATTTTTCTAGGGGAGACGGTAGCACAGACAGCAATGAACATAAATGCACAACAAGCGCGTTTCCCTGATTTCCTCGACTGTCTTCCAGGAACAAACGTTGATCTTGGGACTTTGGAGTCAGAAGACTTAATCCCTATTCTCAATGATGTGGAATCAGTACTCAGCAAAAATGAGCCCTTCCTTACATGGCTCTAATCACCCATTCTCTAATGCTGATTCAGTGTGAAATGCAATTCAGCATTTATTTTTCCTCTTTAGATAGAGGCAAAATATCTGAAAATTCTGAGAGGTCACTGCCTCAGTGACTTTTGGTATGTCATCTTTATGGTTGGTTTAATCTCTGCCTGGATTTGACTGACACTAACTTAAATATAAAATGCATATAGAAATATACATGTATAAATATATATTTCTTCCTCTTTCAGAAAATATACACTACGCATTTTCCTTTCCAGATCAGGCAGAAATGTTTCATTCTAGGATAGAAACTGAATGATGTTTGTGCATGCTTGTGATGATCTTCTAGGTATTGATTAACGTCACAAACCCTTAATGAATCACAGAGGCTAACTCCTAGGTCACTTGGTTCACAGAAGCTGCACAGCATCAGACCATGCAAGCAGATTTATTGCTGCGTTTATGACAGTGGTATCAGAGGTTTTGTTATCAACTTACTTAAGCTTTAAAAATCTTATTTTTAATTATTATTAGGAAAACTGTACTGTATGGAATATAGATTAAAACTGATCCATATCAGCCATGATAATTTTCATATATCTGTAAAGGCACAAGGAGTACTATTGCCATTTCCTTTTTCTTTTTTTTTTTTTCCCCAATATATTACTGTATAGTTTCCAGATAATAACTATGCTTAATTTTTGAAAGTACCAGTATTGTTTAGCAAGTTTCACACTGCTACAGTGTTGTAAAACAATCCAACTGGTACTAACTGCTGCCTTTTAAAATAAAACAATGTACTACAAACCAGCAATTTTTTAGTAGATCTTAGATTTTGATGTTTATTATATTAAGCATTACAATTTTGTAATTTAACACATGAACAAACATTTTTTCCTATATACTAATACGTGGCAATTAAATGCAAAAATGTGCTGTTGAGGTCAGGACAGAAAAACGTGTCACAACCTGGTAATATCATATGTAGTGTGAAAAAAATGCTTGTAGTACTGTTTTTAGTAATGTTTTTAACTGACAATGTCAAACTGTACATGTAGTTCTATACATGAAAAAAAGATGTTATCTTTATCAGTGCAAAACTAAGCAGTGTTGTTACTGGTCTGGTAAGGCTGCACCATTCTTAAGTCTGTCACTTACTGTAATCAGTGTACAGAACACACAGCATAATGTTTTTGCACTCCTACATATTGTATTCCCTACAAATGCTTCTTTTTCAGAGGTTTGGGACTGAATAGGCATCAAGGATGTTAAGCATACACTCCCCCAAAATGCAAATGAAGTCCTAAAATTCTTAAATAGTTTGAAATTATATTATTTATGATCTATGAATTTATGCCTTTAATATTGAAAAATATGTATTTTTATGAAAGGCACTAAAACTTTTCTCTGAGCTTAATCCAGGCTATGCAGAGAGAGGAGGAGGTATGGCACTCAGTGTAAGTGGCTGTTGTTCAGTTTAATGATAAAGATCTTACCAATGCGCTGTAATATTGATCACTGAGACTTTTTCCATCTGGTTGCATGAATGTAGGTGTAAAGGTCAGAGATTAAGTTACGGGAACATGAGAAGGTTTGGAAGTCAAATGATTATGTGACAAAATTTGATCCTTAGTGGGAAGGGTCACTGCAGACTGGGATGTACAGAAGGTGAGTCACTGGTGTTCAGCAGAAGGCGTGGTGGAAGAACTGATGCAGTAAACTGCCCTGTGAATGACACGCAGCTGGTGTGCAGTGTATGAAAGGTGGAAACTGAAATGCACACACCAAAAGTTGGAACAGGAGAGGGAAGGCAAAGACCTACAGTCATGAAGTTGTACTACAGAGGGAAAAGCAGCTCTTTTTGTACTTTCTCTTTTTAATATAAAGCGAGATGTGACAGCAGAATTGTGTCTGCACAGAGTGTAATTACTGAATTGTCACTACGTTTCTTTTATTTTTGGGGAGGGAGGGGAGAGATATTTTCTGTTTATTTGTTTCTTTTTGGTTTTGCTTTGTTTTTAATGTTAGCTTGCATGTCCAGGTAAGAGAAACTCCTTTTCAACAAACAAGGGACCGGGCAGGGCCAAGCAGCGTTACTGTAATTATGAATAATCTCTTTTAAGGATCTCTTCAGGGTGTCAGCCTCAACGACAGATGGATGTCCTCAGGCTTCGTTCTGTAGTGACACACCTGATGGCATGGTAAAGAAACGGGAGATTTTTGGCACCTGACTGTAGTGCTGACTTGTAGGCCACTTTCCAGTGCTGCATTATGGCCTGACAGACTGCAGTGCTGGAGGAAGTGGCGGTGGCTGCAGAGCTGTGTTCTCATGGGATTCCCTTGCTGTGGCACATCGTTCGGTCACGTTTAGAAAATACAGTTTGTCCATCTGCCGGTACCGGCGTCAGTTTGGGTCGTAGTGCATCACATTCCAAGCAGGTCCAGTGTTCGGCTGATGCAGAGTAGGCAGCCGGTGCTGTTTGGCTGCACTGGTTTTCATCAGCTGGAGGTGGCAGCTCTTGCAATGAGAACTGATACCATTTTCTGGTGCAGTCTGATGTTATGCAGAATTAGCTTAAGAGCAGCTTGCTCTGTCAGCTGTGTTTCGGGTGGTTGTGTGTCAAGGTTCAAAGGAGTTAAAAAGGCAAAAAATCTGAAACTACGTTTCCATATTACTTCCTATTGGTAAAATCACAGTTGGAACAGAGAGGTGCTATTACCTGAAACACTGCTGTCAGCGTAAAGCCATGACCAAAATCTTAGGTCAGATCTTTACTCAGTTGTGAATCAAATCATAGTTAAGGTAGAAGTGATGGTTTACATTGTCAGCTTTTCTTCCTAGTAATGGAAATTACAGCTTGTGCCATGGGATTACTGCCAGGACATCATGGGCAGGGGGGAGGGGGGCGGGTTTGCCTGTTTGAAAATGAATGTTTTGGAGTGGAAAGAGAGGATTAAAATGTCTGTTTTAAGCAGAAAAATAGGGATGTTCAGGTAAACTTGTTTTCTATTATACAGCATCCCTGTACGTGCTAACACTTTAACTTTTTTATTTACTTCTATATATTACTTATATGACGTGAGCATTTGGTTTTGATTTAGAGTATGTTGCAGCAAACCATGTGTATCAGAAGCACACAGATCAGCCTGTTATATCAAGGCTTTGATTCTGTGCTTTTTAAGATGTTTTTCTCTGATCTCGTACATGAAAAAACACATACATTAAGTGGAACGTTTTGGATGCATATTTGTTGTTCTTTTGTTTATTTATTTTTTTCCCCCTTTGGAGGGTTTTGCTCTGTGCTTCCCAGCGACCCATGCTTGGAATAAAGGTAAAAGTCTGTTCTGTGGAAAAGGCATGCACTTTTAATTCAGCGATTGGCTCCATGCAAAATAAAAGCATTTTACGTTTACACCTCAGTTCATTATGAGTTGTTTTGGGCATCAGCGATCATTACAGTTTCGCTTCTAACGCTTCCAGTGCTCCCAGGGCCGCTTTGCTGCTCGGTCACTCAGCGGCGCAAGCCGTTACAGCGCGGCTCACAGCTGCTCCTGATCAGCAGCGGCAGCACTGCGTGCTCTGCTCTGAGCACCGAGGCGGTCCGTTGTTCTCAGTCTGATGCGGACCAAGGAGTTTCTCACATTCTGCACCAACGACGCAAGAAACCCAAACGTCCCGGGTTTGTCTTTGCTGTCGTAGCACATGGAGAATAATTCTGAAGACGTTCTAAACTCGTGTGCAGATGTTGAATGTTCAGAAATGTGGGAAATGAAAACCAATCAACTGCACTTGGCTTTTCCAATCTTAAAAGGCTGTTGCAGAAACTCTGACGCCACGAGTGCAAGACATTCCCCGTGGATCGGCGGCTGCTGTGCAGTAACGGCACGGGGGGAGCGCGACTGCTGCAGCGATCTGCCAAGAGGTGAACGGTGTAAAGTTTACGCTGCAAACATAGCAGAGCTTTGTGTTAGCACAGAGACTCCGTGAATGCCGCTGTAGCGAGCGGCGTGGCATCGCATTTCTCCTTACGCTTAGCAATGAGCTGCAGTCACGCGCGTGGAGAGGCGTGCAAATGTACCGTAACACCGGGCAGCGCTGCCGCGTTATGACCCCGTATGGAGAAGCGCGTTCACGGGGACGGCAACCACGGCCCTTTGGCCTTCGGCGGTCGCTCCGTTCCGCGCTGCCGGGTCGGTTCCGCCGCACGTCGGCACGCGGCGCTCTGCGGGCTCTGCGCGGCGCGGCGCTGCTGGCGGACGGCTGAAACCGATTTGAAAAGAACTTGTGGCACTGCGGCGCGCCGAGGAGCCGCGCGGCTCAGCAGGAAGCGTGCCGGCAGTCCGCCCTTCTCGGCCAACGCCGTAAAGCAGCGGTGCCTCCGTCGGGCCCCCCGTTTCCCCTGCCGGGCTCAGAAGGGCCGTTCGGGCCGCGCGGCGTTGCGGCTCGCGCCCGCTCACGCACGCGACGTTGCGGGGATGTGCGGGGTGGTTGCTCCCAAACCGCCGTTATCAGCGCATCGCCTCAGCCCAAATCTTCCTCGTGCTTTTTTTCTACTGTTCGTCCAAGCTTTCAGTTTCCACCGTCACCAATTCGCTGTGAGCGACGCGTCCCTTCCTCCCCCAGGTATCTTTTAACTCTTTGAAATGCGATCATTAAAAATGAACGCAATAGTCCGCAAAAACCGAGACTGCCTTCTCTACTTCCGCAAACCGCAGAGAGGCGCAGGGATTCCGCCGCGCAACCGCGCGCCCGAGCGGCGCCGCGCGCCCACACAAACGCCGACTTGGCAGCTGCGCGGCGTGCGCTGCCCCATCCCGAGCGCCGGGACGCCCCAGAGCTCCGAGCTCCCCGCGGAGATCGGGGGGGAAGCGCTCCGGAACCCGCGGCTGCTGCCTCCGCAGCTCGCGCTGCCAAAGGAGAAGGGAGGAAGAGGATAAATGAGGCGGGAGGAAGGCTCGAGGAGCCGTTCGCGGCTGAGAGACCCACAGGACGCTCCGCGCGGCGCAAAGCACGCGGCCCCCACCCTCCTCAGGAACGGGGCGGCCCGGAGGCGGCAGGTAGGAGGCGGCTGTGAGACGAGCGCAGGCGGGGGACGGAGGGAGGGGCGCGGCCGCGGTGGGAGGGCGCTCCGCTGCTTCCGTTGCTTCTGGCGTTCCCCGCGTTTCCCTCGTGTGCGGCCGCGCGGGGCCCGAGCGGCGCTGCGTCCCCACCGCCGGAGTTCCGATCCGCTCCGCTCTGCGGGGTCTCCGCGCCGCAGCCCCTGGCGCGGATTCCGCCGCCGTCGCCTCGTCGTGGTCCGTCGGTCTGTCGTCCGGTGGGACTGAGGGCGTGTGGTGAACACTCCCGATTAAAACCATGTTAGAGATCGTCCTTCGCACTCTGCTGATGCGAACGCTTTAAAATAAGCGCAAATGGCTTCAACCTTACGTGTGTTGTTTCCCAGATGTAGAAGCAGACTTTCCGCAGCGCTGCACTGAGGCGCCGATCCTGGCCAGGTGGTGCTGCCGCAGGGCTGCCGTGTCCTGCTGCTGCGGCCACAGTGTTCTGCAGCGCTCCGGTGTTGTCCGACCTGCGTCTAAACGCGGTCTCAAAGCACGCACACGCAGTCAGCACGTTGTGATCTGAGTCGTTAAATAACCTTTGTGTTTCTTTTTATGTAAACTCCCAGCTGAAGAAGTGCCTCCCAGTGTCAGGGCGGCTGTGCTCGTGGCATTCTGGTCAGCAGTCACTGAGCACGTAATGAAGTTTTAAACAACGCGTTCACGTTGAGATGTTACGAACAATCCCGATGTTTTCCTGTAAGCTCCCTGAATTTCTTTGCAAAGAGTCTCATGTTCAGCTGGAACTAAGCATGCTGTCTAAGGTGGTCAGGACTGCTGAGCTCTGCTTTACCTGCAGTCGTCTTTAGTTTTGGTTTCTGTCTTGCCTCAAATGCTAACGTTTAGGGGGCTTAGGAGCAGTGCTGCTGACACATCAGTGGAAATCCTTTGGAATTGTTTAGTACGCCCCAGGGCTGTATCACAAAATAAGATGTGTGTGCCTTATCTCAATACTGACTTACCAGCTGTTGTTAGGAAACCGCTGTCGGGCATCTTGGAATCATTGGCTCATGAAGCACCTGGTATTTTTGTTTAGGTGTTGTAGCTTCCTGATTTCTTATCCCAACTCCCCCACAGATTTACACGTTTGGTTTATTAATAAATCTGAGTCGTACACCATGTAGCTGTGCATCCATTTGTTGAATGCTGAAGAGAAACATTCCATATTCCCAAAGGCTTTATATAAATAAAACAAGACAAATGCAAGATGGGGTGCAGGACAGCTGCTAACCACAGATGAAAGAATAGATGTAAAATGGTTGTGTCAGTGGGTGGGGATATAAAGGGTGCTCTCAAATTCTGGACCAATGCAGGGTAACAGATGGGAGAGACAGCTGTTCCTGAAGAGCTCTTTCATCATTTATCATCTTGCACAAAGTATCATTACACTCCTTTGCTTGTATTAATTTAACTCTATGTGTGTGTGTGTATGCATGGCTATTCAGCGTTTTTTGCATAACGCTTACCAGCTTTTACTGCTTTTAAATCCTCAAAGTTCTTTATGTATTTTAGACACAGAATGCATGAGATACACTTTTGAGAAAACAGGGCACTGAATCGCTGTCTCAGGGAAATTTTGAGGAAAAAGATGTGGTCAGTGCTTTGGGGAAGTAGAAATCCCCAGAGAGCCAATCTGGCAAGCAGGGTTATGAAGATTTTGCATCTTTTGTAAGAAGGGTGAAGGTGGTCTGAATCCCTCAGCCTTCTCTTTCAATCTCTATTTCCTTCTTGATTTCTCTGGGAAATGGTTTTATCTCTTTAAAAGATTTTTTTTTTTTCATAAAAAGAAGAAAGTAAATTGCAAGCACAGTGCGACTGTGCCAGGAGCGCCGTGCTGCTCTGCCCCTCCCATCTCCGAGTGTAGTGAGGGAAGCTGCTAAAAGCTGTGCGTTGGCCTTTCTTACTGAGTTCCTAAAGCTGGCTGTGGTGGAGTCCAGGCTGACTCATGATGCTGCAGACTGTTGGCAGCAGTTTGTTGTTCTTCAGCCCATTGCTTTGACTGTGTGCTTCTTGCATAGCAGTGCTGCTAAATATGCCTATTTCTCCATTAAGAAAAGAAACACTGAGATCCACAAATCTTTTCTGTTACAGTCTCTATTTTATAGATAGCAGACCTGGGAGAAAGAAGTCCTTGCTTTTCTGCGCACATAAACATATCCTCAAAAGAAGTTCCACTTGTTTAAGATATTCCCATTTGCTAAACTTCAGAAGAAATCAGATAAAATTTCATAACAACTGAACTTTTATCAGCACTGTTTGGTGATCTACATTTAGAAAGCTATTAACATTAAAAAGAGAATTCTCAGGCAAAATTCTATATGGAATCTGTTTTACAAAAATAAATATGATTATGATATTTGACTTTTGCTAATTTTATTCCATGAGGAGGGGTTTCAAGCACATGGGTGCCTGGAGAGAAGTCAGGGCTTCACCCCTATGGTGTAGGGAAGTGCCCTTCATTCTGATCTTCCTAGCTGAGGCGGTGCTGCTGAAACCTTTCCCAAATGGTTTCAAGAGGTGAGAAGGGTTTTTTGCACCGCTGATGTTCTTTAGACAGGCCCGTTACCCTGGAAGAAGGAAATCACAGAGGTTATTCAGTGGCTCCTATTCGTGTGACTTTAACGGGATTTCACGATGTCCAGGGGCTTTAGGGAGCTGTTGGATAACCCCACAAATAAGGGCTGAAGTGATTGTTTGGGCACCTGACAGCACTGAGGTTTTAGAAAATATGATCGTAGTGCTGAACAAACGCTGCTTCAGCTTTTCAGACTGGCCCATTGAGTGCATCTGCAGCAATTGTCAGTACACAAAATCAGAAGAGAAGTCAATCGGTTCTCACCCCACAGCATCCACAGCATGTGCAGTCCCCACAGATCGTTCCAAAGAGTCCGTTCACAACCTGAATGCCGCAGAGCACTGCCTGGATCCCACTCATCACCAATAGCAAAGCAAAAAGAGTCAGGTGCCAGGGCACAATGTCCGCAGGCGACAAACAGGTGCTCCACAAGCTTTGGTCACCTAAGTAATCCCTGGATAGTAAAGGAGGGAAACAAAGCGATTGGAAGATGATATTGGCTGGCAAAGAGGCAATTCATTTTGGCTGATAGAGCAACAATAATTCTAACATGTGACCAAAATTCTGTGAGTTTCAAGAATGTAAAAAATAATTCCCATGACAACATTAGTACTGTTAGAACATTAGAACATTCTTTTGTGTAGTTCTTCGATCAGTTTAAGTAATTAATTTAGAAAGATAAGGCACAATCAGAGATGAGATTGTTTTAGAAACAACTGGACGGCCCTGCTGTTCTGGGAAGAGCAAATTATCAAATAATAGCCAAGTGTGTGCCAAAATGACTTGGCTGCCTGCTCATGCCTCAATGTGAAGTCGCTTTTCCTGCTTGTGGCGTCAGCTCTGCTGTTGCACAAAGCAGTCCTGACATCTCGTGGTGCATGAATTAAATACAGCTCCCAGGCACCCAAGAGCCGTGGGGTTCCCCCGAGGTACAGCACTGTCTCTAACTCTCCCTTGGCAGAAACCCTGGGCTTTGTTCTGTTACAGCATGATAACATTGCATTTTGTCCTCTCTGGAAGTGAAGAACGCAAAGGAGAAGCCCACACGTTCTTGTTGTAGTGGGACAAATTACATGACTAAGATAAAATGAAGTACTAATTATTTGGAAAACCTCATATTTCAAGAAGAGACGTCTCTGCTGTTAATGTAGGTGTAACTTATCCCTGAATATTGCTTATAATCCCAAGAAGAAACTGAAGGGTTGTGCATTCATTTCTCTTTGTTGGCTCCCTTGAAACTCAGTAGTTTTGATTGGTTCTCTTATTCTTTATATACTGCTCCTGCTTCTTAATTAGTGTTGTTGTGCGTTGCTCAGCCTTTGAAGAACACCTTTGTTTTAGACAAGTAGTATAATCCCAACTGCTAAACAAGAGATTTGGAAATGTAACCATAAATATCGCGAATTTAAAACATATATCTTGTTCTTTTTCTTTTCTGTGTTCTGATTGTCTTGACTTACCCGTCCTTGAAGGGATAGAGCCACTGTAATCCATTGTTACATTTCGGGCCTTTGTTTATGGCTACTGCTGACACAATAAAGCAGTATCCAGCTCCCACAACTCCAACAGCAGCAAATATTATAGAGGAAAACATCTGATGAAGAGAAATGACATTATTTTAGTTCTCATTCAGACGTTGAAATGCACCCTATTCATGTGAATGTACATTCCCTAAGCTCAGCTCTTAACAGTCAAAAATGTCAGCTACAGAATTGCTAAAATCTATCAGTTTGCAGTTGCAAGGTCGATGTATATTGCATAGCTGCACTCCTATGTAGAAGGTTTAAAAGAATTTGCCTGAGGACTGAAGGATCTGGTACAGTCACAGCAGATGGCACTCTTCCCACTTGGGCAGTATGTATCCAATAAATGGCTGTTCAAGGCACAATGTTTCACCAAGGTGGATCTTTCACAAAAGATTATGAAGTCTTGGACCCCTTGTGGCATTAATAAAATCTACAGTACCCTGTCCAGGTTAACTTTGGTATTTTGGTCATATTTGGGCCAAGTAATTTTGTTTTTCCTTCCCTAGTCTCCCTTTCACATTTCATGTTATTATGGATATCTTCTCCCATGTACTTGTCATCATTAGCTCTAGCAGTGCAGGTGGAAATGATAGAAGGATGTCCTTATTTTCCTGGCTTTCCATTACAAGATTTTCACGTACAGTAATATGTAAGTAAATCTTTCAAAAACTAATGCTGTGTTAGAACTTTAAGAACGTCCAATGTTATTTCTTTGTAGACAGAGGTAGTCATAATAGTTTGCAGGTAGAGGGAATATCTTTTATTGGATTGCTGTGAAAGGATCGCAGAATCGCAGAACCATAGAGGTCAGAAGCGGCCTCTGGGGCTCTGCCAGTCCTGCTCCCCACAGCAGTTCCCTGCAGCAGTTGCTCAGGAATGCGTCCCACTGGGTTTGGATAACTCCAGAAAAGGAGATTCCTTCCTCACCTCTCTGGGAAGCCTGTGCCATGGCTCTGATGTAGGTGGAGGGGAAAAAAAAGAAAAAGCATTTTCAGGTCTGTGAGTGTTATATATAGAGCTCATCACAGTGCTCTTGTGTGAGCGCTCTGGTAGGACGAAACAGCTCTGTTGGAAGGGACCTTCAAAGATAATCTGATCCAACTGCCCGGCCCTTTCGGAGCTGACTGAAAGTCCAGGTTGTTGTCCAAATGCCTGCTGGACACTGACAGACATACAGTTTTGTGTTTAGATATCTGATGGGGGCTAACTTAAAAATTACATTAATGTAGCAGACATCGAGGTAATGATGCTTCTGTTAAAATACGAGAGCAGATTCGGTTGTCAGTCACGCTGTGGTAAGCCCGCCAGGACTCTTAATACAGCGCGATGGCTGCAGTAGCAGTCCCAGTCTTTCGTCCAGGCATTACGCTGACATGATTTGTGAAGGGCAGCAGTGCAGGATGGACATTGCTGTAGGGAAAGTGCCATCCTCACATATACCTTAGCTTGGGTGCACCTGCCTGAGAATGGGCAGAGCACTCACAGCTGCTCACCTCTCCTCATACAGACATGCTCTGAGTTCAACTGAATTGTGCAGGTGTGAGTGGAAGCCTGGCAGCAGAATATTTTATAGTTTGTTAGATCCTGCATTCTTTGTAGTCTCGAAAGCTAAGCTAAGCCATGTTCACTGCTGGCAGTGAGACTCCATCTTTTCCGTGCGCTACTGGGACTGCAGGAACATGGCCTCACAGGGGGTCACGGAAGGCTCCTTGTGGGGCTCAGCCATTGCTCTTTTTCTCTCTCACTCTCTCTTTTTTTTTTTCCAATTGAAAATCTGTTTTGTTGTAAAGCAGTGTAATGATCTCCGTATGCCAACAGTTTGTTTCAGAAGGATACGCTTTCCTAATAGAAATATTCCTATTT
The DNA here is from genome assembly GCF_019238085.1 of Lagopus leucura. Taxonomy (NCBI): domain Eukaryota; kingdom Metazoa; phylum Chordata; class Aves; order Galliformes; family Phasianidae; genus Lagopus; species Lagopus leucura. Next base: position 42,275 of record NW_024962280.1, on the reverse strand, counting down.
TTTATCTACTCTGACTTTTAAACTAAAGCGCTTGAGAAGTCTACTGGCATCTGAAGGTACCTGTTTGAGACTTTTCAGCAGTGCCTTAGAGAAAGCTGTAAGTTCAGACCAGAGCCCGGTTTAGAGCTGACTGCTCCAAACAGAAGGTTGGGTCGAGTGACTTCCCGAGGTCTTTTCCAACCTGAAGTTTTCTGTGAACCCCATCAGATATTCACAGCCCCTTGCATGGGTCTGCAACGAGCTGGGAACACAATGCACAACTATCAAAATAATTTTTGAAACTCCCAGCAAAAAATGGAAGAGAGAACTGTCACGCTGTGCCAAATGAAATGCAGAACTCTCCATAATTCACTTTACTTGTGATTGCAGCAGTGCTGTTATTGCTATAAGAGGCAGTACCGGTGTGTATCCGTAGCACATCGGAGGTGCAGCACAGCTCTGACAACCCGCTGTCTATGCCTGCTTTGTGTCTCACAGTCTGGGCAGTGTCTGTCTGTCCCTCCATGATTATGAACAGAAGAAACATGTATTTTGTTGATCATAATATAGCTCTTACATTTTTGCTACATTTCCTCTCACTTACCGCAAACCTCTTTCCACAGCTCTCATTACCACAGCATCCACAGCAATCATTGTTCTTAAGGCCCAAAAACACCAAGGCAGGAAAGATCATCTGCCAATAACAGAAATTCAGTTTGAATTGGAATAAATTCAAGTTACATTTGCTTTTAAATTCAGTAATTCCACATCTTTGTTTTCTCACCTCTGAATTAGATTTCTTTTCCCCAAACTATTTCATGACTTTCAACTTATTTATCAAAGAAGAATTTGCAGTGTCAGAGACTGCATTTGTGCTACTGAGAAAATTCAACAATGCAAAGACTTCAAAAAGTCTTGGTTGAGGTGGGGGAAGAAAGGTGGGAACGTCCGAATTGATGTACTCACCAACACGCCGGATCCCAGTATCCCTCCGAAGTACCAAACCTCATCTGTAATGTGGTCATTGTTTTCAGCCACTTTTCCTCCAGGGAAAAACAGTAAAATGTTAGCGAGTGTACACAGCACAGCCAAAGGGATAAGTGTGATTCCCAGGCACTTAGCACAGCCTCCAGTGCACATGTTTTTTAAAAGAAATCGCAAGCACAATGAAAGACAGAGGAAAAATCTCTCAGATGTTCTCAGAAGTGTTTTCTGAAGAGGAGCTTCTCAGTCTATCTTACAAAATCTGGTTTCTGCAGTGCCTCTAGAGGAACTCAGCCCGTAGAATACTCCCTTCAGAGATGTTGCTGCAGCTGATCTGAACAACAGCGTGTGCGTCATTTATATGTTCTCACAGCCATGATGTCAATTTTCTGAACCTCCATAAATGAAATTACGTTCAGTGCAACCCCTCATTTTACTATGACAACCGGTAACCTCTGTTAATATTTTACTAATGTGAATGATGTTTAAGCCCTCGGTTATCTGAGCTCAGGTTATGGATAGAAATTCTGTTTAGTCCAAGATCATCACTCTTGGAATACACAGTCCTTCACTCTGTAGAGTGTTTTTTTGTAGGTGAAAATAAGCACATAATGAATCTGCTTGCGTTAACAATAGCTGTATGCAGTAGAAAAGTTCCACGAATTTGCTTTTCTTTGAGAAAGCTGAGCTACACATTTGATATTTTGAAATGGTCGGATAGCTTGCAGATTTGCTATATGTATGTACTGAATTAATATGAAAACAGAGCTTTGCAGCCAATATCGATGAACAAAAGATAAGGATCAGAGAAGTTTCAGTGGACTCACATCACATGTCCTGCCATTTTATGTTCCCTCAAAGCCTGACATTTCATCTGTGCTCAGGCAAAATTTGCATTTAAAATTGTGTTGCATGTGGCAAGCAAACTCTGAGCTCAAGCTGAGCCTCTGGTGACTTAGCATGCAGCATTTTATTCAAGCAGACAGCTGTGTTAAAGCAGGCCCTGCAGCTCTTTAAGAGGTACTGGGTGCTTAGGCATGGCATTTTGTCCTGCACAACTTGTGCTGTGATGAAGAATATCATCTTGAACTGTCCAAAGCCATCTCAAGCTGAAGCTGTAGCTTCAGATTAAGTAGCAGCGCTGAATAAGCTGGCTTAATCGGTCGCTATCGTTACAGAAATGGTCCAGCTGAAAAAAATCCAACTCCCTGCAGAGCAGTGCCCTGATCTGGTTCCTCACCAGGCACATGGACATCTCTGCCGGTAGAAGGAGGTGGTGGAGCAGGGGCAGGGACAGTTCGAGCCGTCGCTAACGCTGAAGAAACGTAGTTGGAACTGGAGGCTGGCTTGTCAGCTTCATCTTTCTTTGCCAAAAAAGACAAAAAGAGGAAAAAAAAAAAGACACAAAGCAGTTTACCAGAGAGATGGATCTCGTGTTTTTAGAGAACTGTATTTTTGAATTGAATTTCACTGTGTGTGCAGTTCTAACCTGCAATTAGAAGGTAGTTAAATTGTGAAAGTGCTACTATTGATGGCAGATAGATACTGCCTCTGGCAGATAGCAAGTTGAGGTTTTTGCTGTAAAATAAGTATCAAACTTAAGAAAAAATAATTATTGCTAATTTAGATGTGACACTAAGTATACTCCTGTTGTTTTCATTAGCCCAGTTCTGACTAATTTCAGGCAGAAAGGATAAAGGTTTGTTGATTGAAATATGAAACCATGAAACCCATTTTCATATCAGACAGTGCTTGACTTTGGAGCTTCATGTTTAATTCATGAAGACAGGTCTCAGACTAAGAAAAACATCACACTATGATTTAGTCTTTGTAGGTGAAATAACAGCTCATTTATTTACTGTGCACCAACTTGGCCTTGAGTAATTCTACAGAAAAATCTTATTTTTTTGAAGTGCCCCTTCTAGATATTGGGAATCAACCAGGCAAATACTAAAGGCTGTCTTTGACTGGTTAACTGGTAATCATATATTCCTGATATCTTTTTTTATTGCTTTAATTAAAAATAATCTCAGTGCCTTGAAAAAATTGTGGAAACTATCCTTGATGCTCTTTAAGGGCAGCTGCAGCAGCCAACTGCTTTCTGGAGTGAGATAAAATATGAGGCTGTTCACAAATCACACAGAGGAAGGAGAGGTGAACTTTTTATCAAACATTTAGCTATGTGCATTCCACTACAGCACATGGAATTCTGTTAACAGTTCTGTATTGGACAACAGTGTTGTTAACAGGTGTATGAAATCTGTCATGAAGCTCAGTTCAGTGGCATTTCTCATTTGGCATTCTGCCTTTAATACAGACCCGAATCAATAGCCTCAAAGGAGCCAAATTTCTGTTAAGTATGTGTGTCTCCTTATTAGAGAATAAGGAGTGGTGGGGTTTTGTTGATGTTTTAGTTTGGGTTTTTTTGTTTTGTTATTGTTGTTGTTAACTAGCTGACGGTCCAAAGACCTTTTACATATCTTGGTTCTGTAACTGAAATAATAGGTAAAGTAGCTTACACAAAGTTGAAATACTCATTTATAAATACAGAACAGTCCTTCAATTGCAGTGGAATGAGAGACAGCAGTCTCTTGGTGGTGGATCTGTAGAAAAAAAGATGGAATGAACTAGCTTGTTTAAGGTGAGCACGGATGTTTTATTCTTCAGTACTCAAGGAACTGTAGACTGTGCAGTACAAGTGCAGCAGAGGCAGAGATACAGCAAGATAACTTGCATGTTACTTACACAGATAGCAGAGTTATCACAGAGCACATCTTATATTTTACTAGTTAAGAAATTTTCCATTGAAGTCCATTTTGAAAGGTTTATGCTTTATTGTAAAATTTTCTTAAAAAAAAAAAAAAAAGGCAGCCATTGTACAACAGAATAGCAGACAGAGGAACAAATGAAAAGTCCCTGAATAACAGACAGCAGTCTACATGTGGTGGTCAGCAAGGTGTCTGAACTAGGCCAGTGTGGCAGTTTTCATGTCTTTCTGCAGCCTCCTATTGCCTCTACAATAAAGATATTCAGAATCTGAACACTCAATTTTTCACCCAGTAAGTTAAACAGACTTTTATGATGTTCCTAATGGGTAGAGAGCTTCTGCAATTTGGCTTCCAGCTATGATGTATTACAGTGGACTCAGTAACAGACATAAGGAAAATATTTACTGTAGCTGGAACATAAATCTGACTGCTTGGTTGATTTCCTTATCACAATCACACTAGAATGGCTTTTTTTTTTTTCTTTTTTTTTTTTTTTCCTTCCAGTTGTGAATTCTGGCTTGTAGTAAGGGGAAAAGGCTTAAACTGTATTGTCTGCAGCACCTTACCATCCCAACATACAGTAAGTGGCTTCTACCAGATCCTTAGCAGCTTCCAAGCTATGACCTGGGCAGCTGTCCTGCTCTTTTTCTCTCTTACTCCACTCACCAGCTGGCCAGATTCCTCTGTTCAATTATATTTTTATTTTTATTCATTTTAATTTTTATTTTTATATGGCTTTTTTAAACTACGACCAACCTTCATGTGAAAATTTAAGCTTGGCACTTGGGATGGCTTAAGGGAGCTGGAAAAGAACACTTATATTGACCTAAGTCTTTTTCCATTGAAAACCAGAGTGACTCGCACACTCCATTCCTCAAAGGGGTTCTTCCCTTCCGTCGTAGCCTACGTTCTTTCTAATCTCAGCCTTCTATCTGAGATTAGGTCCAGTGAACTCATTGTCATGCATCAGCAACAATATTGTGGAGACTATGACGAACAGTAACTGGGGTGGAGTCAGTCTTTGAATTTTTAGCCCTTGTGTTCAACATTTTCCTAGCAATTGTGAAGTCAAAGGCACTCCTTTCCAACATCCTGTGAGAGAGCGTCTCCTTTCATCATCTTCCAAGTCATATAGACTCCATGGGGTGTCCTATGGAAAATAATAGAAATGAAAACTTACTCGGAAAGTTTTGCTAGTTTCAGGAGGATGTGAGCAGTAGCTTATCTATTCTTTGCCTGGCTTCTTAAAGCACTGACAGACAACAATTCACCACCTACATGGAGACTGAGAAAGCACTGGAACAGAGAACTCGACAAATGAGAAGGATAAATGTAAATACGGCTATTTACCTTGTTTGTCTGTATAAAAATGTGCAGTGCATGGTGGCTGTAAATGCAAATGTATAAGACTTGGAAACAGTGATCCTGAAACAGAAACAAATGTATTTTTTATGTTAACCCAAAAAGTAGAGTCGATTGTCCCGTCTGCATCATACATTAGTTAACCATCCTTGTCTCCATACATAGGCTGGCCAGCTGAGATACCATCAGTACTATTCTTGCAAGAAGTTCCTTTTTTTGTTGTTATTGCCATGAATTTCTTACTAATCTTTGTAATTACATTTTATTTTGATCAGATAGGTGGATACCATCTAGTAAGTGTTTTTGATTTATCTATTGATTTTTAACTGTAGATAAGGTGTCGTGATCAGTTCTTCTTACGTCAATGACCCATGATAATGAGATCTTGCTCTTGTGATTTGTGTAGCTGCTTTCTTATCTTAAATATAGTTCAGCTACCTAAGCTTCTGTTAGAAATTCTAGTCCTGCTTGCAGTTAAAGCAGGCAGGATTTTGCTATGTATTTACAGGTACTATTACATTTATGCTATGCATAACTGAAAAAAGGCCTGTTTGAGCCTCTGCTGCTGCATATAAATTTGTATTTTTGTCTGTTTCTATATATGTGTAAACCTGTGTGATTTAGAATCATAGAATCCTTAGAGGTCCTTCAGGACCTCTGAAGGCCATCTAGTCCAACTAGTCTGCAATGCATAGGGACACCACAGCTAGATCAGGTTGCCCAGAGCCTGATCCAGCCTTGCCTTGAAAGTCTCCAGGGATGGGGCATCAAGCATGTCACTGGGCAACGTTCCTGTGCCTCACCACTCTCAGTGTAAAAAAGTTTTTCCTTATATCCAACCTAAATCTACGCTCTTTAACTTGAAACCATTTCCCCTTGTTCTGTCACCACAGACCCTGCTAAAGAGTCTGTCCCCCTTCTTTCCTGTCACTCCCTTTTAGATACAGGTTGCTATCAAGTCACCTTGGAGCCTTCTTTTCTCCTGGCTGCACAGCCCCAGCATTCAGCCTGTAGTTGTAGGAAGGTGTTTCCATCCCTCGGTTGGTTCGTTTTTGTGACACTTCTCTGGACACACTCCACTCCTCTGAAGGCCATCTCTGGACACACTCCAACAGGTCTGTGTCTCTCCTATACTGAGGACTTCACATCTGGGTGTAGGAGTCCAGGTGAGTGACTCACTATGTGTGTCATCAATATGGGGACACAATAATTGCAAGCAGGAGATATACTGAAGGAATGCCTTGCATAAAATCCACCCAAAGAGTCATTTGGCACAAACAACACAGTGTTCTGTTTCCTTTTCTAATGTGCCATTCCACTGAGGACTGGAGAGACACTGGTTGACTGTGGACCAAGTAAATCCCTTTGCTTTGGAGAGAGAGCAATGAAAAATGAGTTGAGAGATGTCTCCTTTTGTATAGCTCCAAACTTCATTGCCACGAGTGATCATATCAGTACAGTTTCCTTTGGAGAACACAGGAGGCCTTCCAGCTCTGAAGGAAAGAGTCGAGGTAGACGTACAGAAGAAACTGACCCCATTCCTTTTCACTGGTGATTCAAACCAGTCAGCTCTTCTCTACACAGGAGCAGGGCATACTGGGGCTGTGTGTGCACAAAGTAAAAGCTGTTGTTACACCACTGTCCACAACTTCAACACAGAATAAATTAATTTGGTTTTCTTTTCATTGACTTCTTTTGGTTCTGGTGGCTTAGCTGTGTGGCGAGCCATGTGAAAGTAGACAAGAGGAAACTGGGTACCAGAGGCTTCTCTTTCACAGCGTTTTCCTATCCCAGTCCCAGCTACTTCCACCCCTGCTCTCAGGACAGATAACATACAGTTTCCCTCATATCTTGTTTGACCTTTGTTTTCTTCCTGGTGTTTCTGTTCAGATAAGAGCTTGTGACAGATGTAGCTTGGCACAGGTGGTATTTTAAGTCGCGCACTGATATCACTGTGAATACAGAACGGCAAAATATGCTAATGAGGAATAAGAGAAGTGGGCTGGAAGGCATATTAGAACCAAATAACCCTGGATTCATGTCCCATATGGTTTTGAATTTATTCAAATTTAAGAATTGCCATGGATCATAGCTCTCAATTTATAAGTATCCTTCAAGGTGATTCTGTACAGCTTTTGACTGCCAATAAAAAGGTTAATATGTAACACATTCATTTTAGTACATTTGCTGTGAGACTGAGCTGTTTAATGCTTTATGCTTATTGTACTTATAACTACAACCATGCTTCCAGCTGGCTAGTCCCTCTCCTGTGCTAGTTTCACTGAGGACGTGTTTGTTAAGAGATCGTAGTCCATATTTACACTCCATTTCCTCTTCGTTTAACTTCCTTTTATTTGATTCTGTTCAAAAGGGAGATTTTCATAGCTGAAGATAATTTTCTTCTACAATAAGCTCCTTTGATAGCTAGAGTCAAGAAATGCTAAAAGAAACATCAATTTGGGATGTCTTGAACTCACAATTTGCAGATTTTTTTTTTGTTTTTCAGAAGAAGTGGAATGTTTAATTTTTAGTTGCATGTTAAAGATGTAGTTACATATCCTCCATGTGTGTCAGTTCCCACTGAGTTCTGTGGGAAGCTTTATTGGAGAAGAAAGGCAGAATTGAGCTGTCTTACTGAAATCTTTCTTCATGCAACTAAGTGCATGCTTTTGCCCACCACTTCTCAAATTGCTGGTGGCTTGACCTTGTAGTGCCTGTGTCAGCATCTGGCTCCACAGAGCCCTGGAGTGCTCATCCTTATGGACAGCATGCAGCTTGTTTCCAGAGAGGTTGTGGAGTCTCCTTGTGTGGAGATATTCAAGACCCATCTGGACGCTGACCTGTGTGACCTGTTGTAGGGAGCTGCTGTAGTGGGGTGTTAGGTTTGATGGTCTCTTGAGGTCCCTTCCAACCCCTACAATTCTGTGATTCTGTGATTCTATGAAGAGCAGAATTGGAACACATTCTCTGTTTCACAAGTTTGTGTCCTGTTATATCCTATACATTAAGGTTTCCTTTATTGCTGAGATTATACGTGGACCATTTCATTGAATCAATACAGTCATAGAAAACATTCAATACAAGCATTTCTGAAACAACTTCACAATCTAGATTTCAGAACTGAAAATGGATTCTAAATTTATATTCTGAATTCGATTTTATTTGTATACAAGATAAATCTGTATTGCTTTTTCAGGATCAAGTTATACCCAGTATTATAGATAGACCATCACTTGTACGCTCAAACTGAGCACAAATTGTGAAATCCTTGTAATCATTCTTGTTTTGAATTCTATCATGAAACATAAAGAAGAAAAAAAGCAAGGTTCTGTGCTGGTGAATTTCTTGCTGAAGCAAGGCATATACAAGAAGTGAAGAGCAGACAAGTTTTTTCTGTTGCGTAATAGGAATGATAGAGATTGCGTTTAATGAGAGGAGAAATGTTTTTACTGTAAATAGATTAATTAGTGGAGATTTTGCAGCAGCCTCCATTAAATTGGTTTTATAACCATGGCAACTCTTTCTGCTTCCTGGGTAACTTCATTTCAACAAATGTAAGTCTGAAGTGAGTGGGGGTTAGCCCTTTCTGCGGAGTAACAAGTAGGCAACTACAATAAATTTCCGCATCGTGAGCAGATAAATATAGGCACTTAACTTCATTGTGTAGGGAATATAATGTTACAGGTTGCTGAGAACCAAATATCATCCAAAATAAGTAGGTAATTAACAGTGAGAGCCTGTTGGTTGTGCCAGTTTGTTCATACTGAAACCTCATACAGGATCTCAGCTGTAGAAAACATGATGCGTTGCTTTTTTGTTTTCTTTATTATAAATGCTGTGTTTGTAAGTTTATCTAAAGCCAGGTAACAGCTAATCTGTTCTTCAAATAATCTCTTGCTCCTGTTTCTACTTCAAATTTGAAGTCAGCTTCAAATTATCTGAATGTACAGAAAGAAACTATTTGTATCAGGTATATTGTATGTGGGCTGAGGTTGTTTGTTTGGTTTTTATGTTTTTGGTTTTTTTTTTTAATTGATTGCTTTTTTCTGAAGGCATGGAAGTGATCCAGTTCAAATTCAAATGACTGAATTGTTCCAAAGAACTGGAAATGTGGTAAGCTTAGGTTTGGATACAAAAACATTGTGTTTCAAACAGTAAAATAAAATCTGGATATTTTTTTTTAACATACGCCTTTCCTCTCAAAATGATAATGTATCAGGTGTTACAATATTTTACAGCTTTAGACTTGAGTTGACTCACTTGTGTTAGTATTTAATGGTATGGTGCCAGGCTGTACTCTGTTACTTTCAGAATACTGCCACGTTGTTTTGAGAGATGATGCATCTCCTGCCTTAATACCAGTTATCTGGAGTAGATTGTGTTGTGTGTGGCCCTTAAAGGTGTGGTGCTTCTGCTGCATTCAACTTTGCATTAAAGCTGTGGTGGATCCTATCAACGAGAACAGAAAGAGCCCAGTTCTGGTCTTTGCAGTATTGATTAGGAAATAAGTTAGAAATAATGTAGATTAGAAAAAAAAAATCAGAAATAATTCTGGTTTATTACCTCTTATCTCATTGCTAAAAATATCCTGACCTTTTTGAAGCTGGCCGAGGGAACTGTAGCAGTCCTTGTCCTTGATATCTGGATGTAGAGGGACCTGGATTCTGTACAAAGTAAGGGAGGTCAGCGCACTGTGTTTGAGGAAGAGGCGTGGATGAGAAAAATACTTTGGAAGGCACCTTCACACTGCAGAAACAGGGATTTGAAAAAAAACACCGAAGCAATTTATGTATTCCCCATGAAGAGAAGGACAATTGCTTGCCTTCTTCAGCTGTGCCTGGGCACCAGCCTCCTTGCAATGACTGTGAGTGCAGTTTGGCAGCTAGTCTGTATCTGCCTCGACTTCCAATGCCATCAAAAGGAGGAGGCATGGCACCAGCTTGTTGGCAGAAATGCTTTTTCATTCTGTGCAGTGGATCAAGGAACTGTTGTTTGTTTACTGTTTTTTAATCTACATGAGCACTAGGTTAGTTTTCATTCAGGTTGGTTCTCTGATCTGGTCCAAGCGAGGCAACAAGAATGGAAGGTCCAGAATGAAGGAAGAAGCAGGATTATTTGGGACTCAAGTAGAGAACAGGACTGAACTCCAGCAACATTTTGCACTTTGATCAATGAAGTCAGCTGTTAAATCACACCTTGAGACTGTGAAGCTAGCTATTGTAGAATGGGGCCTCTCCATGCTGTAATGTTGGTTACTAATCAGTAGTACTGAATGGTTATAGATGGTGGTGTTCATTCATACAGGTTTTTCTGATCATATTCACTTAGTCTCTGTGAGTTTAAAATGAAACCAGACAATGTTGGATGCAGTTTGTTCTGCACAAATCTGAATTTGGTCTAATTAACAAGATACATGATCAGGAGGGTATTGTTGATTTTGGTTCTTTGGAAAGAAGTTCCTCTAAAGTCAAGAATTAAATAGACTGATTTGGGTCAGTAGGGTCCTTAAAGATTATAATCTAGTTCCAACCCCCCTGAGATGGGTAGGACACCTCCCAGTACATCAGGGTGCTCAAAGCTCCATCCAGGCTAGCATTGAGCATTGAGAACCAACTGGATGTGAATGTACTGTTGACTTGTGCAATGTTACAGAATATAGCAATATGCTGAGGTGCTTCCAGCTCTTGCTTATAAGAGGAATGCCTGGGTATGTTCAGGTGCAAATTGTTCTCACTTTTTCTAGAAGGTGAGAATAAAATCCAGCGTGTTTACTGATGGTGGAATTATGTAAATTGTGATGTTCTTGAGACACTTTTTCTATTTCTCTAGTGTTCTGGATGTCCTTGAATCACAAAGCAAGTATGACTAGATAATCCTTTTCCTCTTTGTTCTTGCCAAAGGAGCAGTAGTAAGTGTGCAGCATAGTGGCTTGTTGCCCAGGAAATGTGTCTTCCCGAAATGCTGTCAGGTGGTCACTGCCCTGGGCAGGTACAGCCTCAAGTCATGCCTACGTGGGTAGAACCTTAGCTTGGGTTCCATGGTCAAATTTGTTGAAGGTTGAAGTATGCGCCAACACTGGGATCAGAAGAATTTGAGTGAGGTATGGCTTAGCAGCAGGATACTACTTTAGAAACTGACAAGAACTTTACTGAAGCAGGGTGTCTTGCATTGGTTTGCCTAATGTAGAGGAGGTATCTTTCTGTTCTGCGGTATCTCTGCTTCTGGTTTCCCTATCGGACCACGAGCAGTCTGAGGTGATTTTGGAACACAGGAAGGACTTATATACATGGTACAAAGGATTTCTTTTGGTAATTTTAAGTTTTATGTGTGTGAATTAGTTATTTCATTGCTGCCTTTTTGTTAACTTGTTGGTAGCTCATCATTGCATCATTTAGAGCAGCTGAGAATAACAGCTTTCAAATTTAATATAGGTGCTTAATTTTATATCCACTGTGGGGGTCAAATTAAAATGCTTTTTAAATTGTTAATATATTTCAAAGCCTGAGTTAACCAAGTAGCTTTGTTGAGGCAATGTACGTTCTTTCAGATTGTCACCAATATGTGTCATAACAGCACGTCACGTAGGGTTTCTTTCTGTGAGCAGGGGATTCGGCTCCTCTGACTCATCACTGGCTGACCTTGTGCTTCTGTTGCTGTTACACCCATGACTTTTGAACGAAAGTATTTTGTATTCTGAGAGCGTAATTAGAGTAATTAAACGACCTCACCTGTTACATGAACTCTCATCTTAATGCAATGAGGTCTTAGAACACAGCTTCATTTTTGTGTCTTGGTGTTTTCATCTACTTAGAAGTTTCTTTTAATTTGAGCGTAGAGCTTATTCTATGACAATCGCATTGAAATGTGTTATGATGTTCTGTGTATGAATGTGCATACATTCTCCATTTCTCCAGAACTCAAGCAGGAGTGATTTTTTTGAGATCAGGTGCATGGCTGTTTTATCTTGTGCTCACAGCCACACAGCTGGCCACAGGTAGAACTGAGTGCTTCTGGACACAGTAGATCTGCACTTTGACTTTGTTAAAATTCGGATGTTTTTTATCTATGCGCTTTTCTTATTTTTTGCTTGTCTTTAGTCACTAATTTGATTTAGTATTTTAAGAAATTATTCCACTTCATAGAAGACCATTTGTGAAAGCATCACAAACTGCTGTAAACATTAAATCTCCCATCTTTTCTGTGATATAGGCTGCATTCCTTTAAGTGGAATTTAAGGGCAATATTGTCAAACTCGAATTCCTAGAATTAATCACCTGTAATTTCTGTTTAGTCAGCAGAGTAAGTGACCTAAATTTCAAGGTGCTGAATATTCCAACTCTATTTGAAATCTTTGGGGTTTGGCTAAGTGAATTGCAACCAACTTTCAGAGTGAGTTGCAGTTGGAGCATTTGCACAGCCTGTCCAGAGAGATTGTGGTCTCATCTTTGGAGATACTCAGAAGCCATGAGACATGGCTACTGGACATGGCCTTCGGTTCCCTACTCGAGCAGAAGTTGGACCAGATGGCCTTCAGATGTCCCTTCCAAGGGGCCACAGCCACATCACTAATGCTGTCAAGCCAAGAGGTTCTTGTGCTTGTTCAGCCGTGTTTTACTGACAGCAATCACTTGGAATTCACTGGGTTTTGGTTTGTAGATTTGAATGCTGAATAGTCTGCTTCCAGTCACACACCACAGTTTGGTGTTATCTGTAACTATATGGAAACAGATGTTTTCAGAGCTGTTACTAGTCTTTAAAAAGTAAAAAATATGGAAAATTCGAGACAAAGACTTTCTTTTAGTGATCTCTATTTTTCTTCAGTGTCCCAGTAGTTACCCCAACAACATTCCTCTGTCTTATATGCAGCAATTTTTAGAACACAGTATAATTAAAAACAAAACAAACAAACGAACAAACAAAAAACACCAAAACACAGTAGTTTGTTTAGTTCTGCATAGTGTTCTAGGGTATACAAAGTATACCCTGTCTTTGTATCTGGTGATACAAAGGGTTTGCTCCTAAATTATTTTTGAGCTAAAGTGTTTCTACCTAAAAGACATGGATAAGATCATGCGTATAGGTATTTCTTGTAAGAATTATGCATTGGGAAAGGAAGTTTAATTTCTTGCTAACTAGATGTTCAAGCCTTGTCTGGTTATACTTTCTGATATTATTTGGACTTTCTAGACCTAATGGAGTTCTGTTTTATACCCAATATAATGGTAGTTGGTTGCAAAATGTATGGGGAGAAGAGAGAAGAGTTGTGTTCTTACCATGGTGGAAGTATTTCAGCAGGTAGGTCGGCACACTCTGCATGCCCCCATATTTGACATGATGCATTATAGTTTCATAATGCTTCTCCCTGCCAAGAGCAAGCATTCCTTCTAATCCAAGGCTTGCTGGAAAAAGTTTTTAGTCATCTAGTAGCACACCCACTGCCTATTGAGAAATGTTTTCAGAAGGGAGCAGTGTCTGCAGCATGGCTCACGGAGGCTGTTTTGAAATACTTGCCTGAGTACACACCCATGCCTGTAAACCTTACTTGAGGAAACTTTTTAATGACATCAGTGGGATCATCCAGCACAAAGGAGCATAGGACAGACTCTTAAGACTAATCAACTACCTGTCAGACTAGTAAATTTCCTATTTTCAAAGCGGAAAATCTGTGTACTGAGTAATACTGAAACCAAAACGTACAGATATGTAGCAGCTTTGGAAGCAGACGTGAAACTTTACAAGATATTTGTAGGTTTAGCAAGGTCATCTCAGTGTTAGGCGGGTGTTTCCTTTCATGCTCAGCAGGCACGCGTGTCTGGCATCTGAAGTGCTACGTATATTTGCACAAGTGCTCTGCTAAGCCAGGTGAGGAATACTGGAAGAGCTGTGGATCTGTCTTTATGCAGCTCGTGACCAGACCTGCAAGGGGGCCTCTGAACTAACATGATTTCCCAGTGGGTTTTGCAACACTTGTGCTGTGGAAACTGTGGCTGCACTGTGCTGGGATGGTGGAATTCTTTTCTTCAGTATGTTGTAGAGAGCCAGTGTTCAGAGGCTGGTTTTCAACATGAAGCAAATGTTGCTACTTTTGGAGTGCAGCTATAGAATTTGAGGTGTCCCGGCCTTCCTCAGCCTGAAGACGTTTTAAACCACACCTTTCTTTCTCCTTACCAAGTTCATCAGTAGATAGCAAACTAATCGTCTTGCACGTAGCCTCAAGGACCAAAGGGCTGAAGGCACCATAGACTGCAGAGGAGGAGCAGGAAGCTATATCCTGTTGTTCAGGACTCTGCTAACAGTTGTCCAGGAAAGCAAAAATTTGGGTGCATACATATTTGCATACAGAGCGGAGCAGAAAGAGGATCACCATCCAAGAGCTGGTGAACACTGCAGTAAAGCCCTCCAGAAGTGGTCAATGTGGTTCTTCTTCTCTACTGCTCAGCTTCCAAAACAATTATTTACATCTGATGTTTCTGTTTCATTAACGTGTTTGAAGGGCAGAAATGAGATCTTCCAGGCCAATGGGGTTTATAGTCTGGACAAACTCAGCACAACTCATGCTTAGCAAGACCTCGTAGTTAAAAGTCGTCTTAATTTTTTGTGCAAAGCCAGGTTTACTGAAAGAAAATGAAGAAAGTCCTACAAGCACAGTGATGACTCATGCTCACTGAGGAATTCCCATGCGATGAAGTACCACCCTGTGTTAGTCTGCTTTTATGTACTCTAGATAGATGTGTTTACTTTAACTTATTGGCAGGGTTGTGCTTGAACTTAACCAAATATTAGTTACAAAGTTGAAATGCCCTGTTGATAAAGGTGTTACGTGGCTATAATAGGACTTTGGATCCATCCAGTACTTTATCTTTCATATGATAACATCTGTTATTTCAAAGTACCCATCTGAAACTAGTTGCGTCATGTTTGTTTCAGATTATGCTTTGCACTCTGGAGTTACTGTCTTTAAGTTTTCCCCAGTTTTGTGCTACTTTAAGGAATCTAGGCTAATTCAGCCCTTTGCTTTAATTAAAGCAAATACGGGTTAGGATGGTGTTCTTGTCACTTGCCTGCATTAGGATTAGGATGCTATTCATGTTATTTGCTTGTATGAGTATCTCCTCTGGTTCCAGTAGGAATGTTCACAAGTAAGGGTGAGTCATGTCATGTAGGTGTGCAATGGTTTATTTTTAACTGACACGGAATTTTGGTGCTTGCTAATCTTCATATTTTCTGTTTTTTACAGCAGTAACAAATCTAGTTCTGAGAATCTCTTACCTTTGGAAGTGACACAGTCTTCTTCACTGTGTTGGATCATCAAGGTGTTGCCTGCTCTTTCATCAGTAACTGCTATATGGGCTTTGGCACAGAAGTGGTTTCAGATAGATGTGGATTCACTCTAAAAGTTAGAAAACATTCCCAGTATAACAAGTGTGAAGTCTATTAGGGAAGATGATCAGAGAATCCGAACTGTTGCATCAGGATAGGACAGTACATTTTCAGATACTTTAACTGCAGGCTTCCTGTTCTTGTGAAGTTGTTTGAGCGATTTTGGTTTTGTTTCACACAAAGCTTGCTTTAGGCAGCATGAGAACAAGGGTGGAGTTCAGCCTCTTCTGCCAATGTTCTCACTCTGTATATCAGACAGGAGGTTCTGGGGTGAGCGCTGGCTGATGGCGTGTGTTGGCTGAGTCCAGTAAGAAGGGAGGCTGCACCCCTTTGCCAGCCTCAGGAGGTCTGCCTGGAGTCCATGCAGAACCCAGCAAATGCAGTGGTGGTGAAGCCTGCGCTTAAGGCACTATGGCCAAAGCTGAGCCTTTTTTCTTGAGGGCGAGTAAGGGTAGAAATGCTTTCCCTAGCTTTCAAGATCCTTAAAAATTATTTCTTTAGCCATCCAAAGCTATAATGCCATGAAAACTGTGGAACCTGTATCATTTACCCTTAGAGCTCTTGTGTGTAACCAGTAGTGATTACTTTTCTTTTTTGCTCTTCTTGAACATAATTTACAACATTAAGGAAGTTCTTCACAAGGTGTGTTTGGAAATTCTAGATCTTAATCTTATTTTGAGGGAGAAGGATTGAAGTATCTTATGGTTCTTAGTTTACTGTTTTATAACCTTTGTATCAGTTAAGCGCTCGTATGGCAAGAGGATTTTCCACTCGTTTTTGAGAGTGGATATTCTGTGGCTATGTATATGTATTTCCCTTCCTTTTCTTTCCTTGTTTGCCACCATTCTACGCAGTTGGAGGGGTTGCTTGAAAACATTAAATATAGCAAGTTATATGGTTCTCTTATCATTAAATGTAATTAAACATATAATTTATTTTTAAATCTGAAATGCAGCAGAAATTGCATCCAACCACCAAAGATCAGCAGTGGTATGTAGGTTTGGTACAGACAATGAGCTCTCAAACCTGAGGGGGAAAAATCATTGAAATTCTTAGACAGGCAACATTAATTCAGAATCTTGAACTATCAAAACTAAGTAATGATAAACTTTAATAGTATTTTATTGTGTGTGATGCTGTGCATTATACTATTTAGGCATTTTTGTTTGCATCTGTGAAGGACTAATAAGAAACATTGACGGCATCGGTGTAATTTGAAACTCTGCTCATAGAGTTAAATAGTACTGATTTTTTTTCAGAATTAGAATACAAACAAAAAACATACATGAAATCACATTCACCAATCAATAACTCAGTTGGTAATATAGCTGATGTTATTTTGTAAGAGAGAGCATATAGGAAAACAATCCAGAAAGATGTTCTATGTAGTGGCAGGTTATTTCATTACAGCATCATGTTGACTGTAACATTTATGTTCTGTATCTTTGAGAAGGAATGGAGTGTCAGCTTTTAACTCCCTGTGAAAAATTTATCTTGTGACTTAGCTGGTGGGACCAGAGGTGTTACACATCTGAAAGCTGTGATTTATGATATGATGAAGAAAATGTGTGCAGCTTAAATTTCATTTAGCAGCTTGCTGTTTCTATGGAAGTGTTTATGGTGACAGTCTATGGCATGTAAAAAAGATAGGCTTAGGTATCCATTTAGGAAGGCTAAACATTACAACTGCAAAGAAGTCCTCTGTGCTTATTGGAATGCTGGGATGTGGTTTTGTAGAAAGTAGAAAATTCTAAAACTACCACGAGTGTGACTTTATTTTCCAGGATTGTTTTGTCCTTCAGAGGAACAAGTGTCCACAGTTAGTCATTGGTCTTTCTTTTAACCATCTGTATCTGCCTGTGTATGTGTGGAGCTTTGCATCCATCCAATGAATGTTTCACAGGCTGCCCTCTGTTCTGTGTGTGACACCACATACCATCTCAGGTGTTACAACCACCAACCAGCTGATTGGATCTGTCCTGGTGGCTGTCATACACAATTACTGTAGGTTACTTGTTCTTTCAGCCACATAGATGGTATCTAATGATTTCATCACTTTGGTTATGTATTATACTTACATTTTTTCAGTGTTCAGTTCTTCCTATCTAGTAGCTACCAAAAATGCCTTTCACCAGGGAAACATCCACACTACTAACCTTCCTTCCCTAGCGACTGCTGTAGATAGTGAGGGACTTCTTTGCTTCTTTAGAGCAATGGGAGGTCTTGGGCAGCTCCAAGGACATGTTCAGGTAAGATTTGCTTTTTGGTAATCTACTGATGGATGATTAGACTGTGTCACCTCTGGAGAGTTATATTCTCTGAGCAGCCGGTTTAAACCTGCAGTCACACTGAGCCCTACTGTCTCAATCCTTGTGACACACAGTGACAAAGGCCACCCAGCAGGACCTAGGGGGCATGAGACCCCTACCCGTCCCCATCCTCATCCCCATGAATTGTTGAGTGATGGAGAAAGGGGCGCCCTGGGTGCACAGAGGATCCGTGTGGCTTTGGCGCTGGATATCCCCTCCAAGTGCCATCCTGGCTATGCAAGATTGCTCCCCATGCACAAAGCAGGCACACAGACCCCTTAAACACCCCCTTCCCCTCCCCCCCCCCCCCCCACTATGGCAGCACCCATCCTGTAGTCTGGGGGTCCCCACAATGGTCTCATCCCATCAGGACCCATCCCACAGCCTGGGGGTCCCACATGGATGGAATCCCCCAGGCTGCAGCACTGCAGGGGAGTTTAGTTTAATATGCCTATTGGTAATCCTTGGTAATAGAAGATGAGAGGTTACAAAACTGATATGGTGGAGAGTTGGATTAAGCTTATGCTGCTTTTTGCACATCTGCTTTATTCACTGCAGTAATCCTGTTCCTGTTTCCTTTCCTTTGCAATGTCTGGGGGGCTGCAGGAAACTCTTTTTCTTCTGCAGCTCCTGTTGTGTCAGACATGAGCACGTCTTTCCTGTGGGCTCTAATGATGTGTTTCATCAGAGCATCATGAGTCAAGAATGATAATATAGGACACAAGCAAAGTTCTGCTTCTTTAGCTTCTGTTTCCAGCTGCCCTTGACTTTGCTAACGTCCAGATTTCTTCATTGAATTTCCATGAGGAAAAATAACCAGACTTCTAAAGATGAACTTAAATAATTTCCGCAAAGACAGCTTAAAAGTGAATTAACAGTCTTCCTATAAAGTATCAGAAAATGTTTCATGAATTTTGTTGCATTATATCTATATATTCTGTATCTATCTACATATATCTATATATTATATCTATGTATATCTATATATATCTATATATATATTGTTGCATTACATATTCTCACTGTAGATCTTTGCTTATTCTTTTTGAAGGTGCTGCTAAATATGGAATTAGTGATGGATTCTCAACAGGCCTTAGTCACAGCCTGGCTTTTCTTGAACTCATCAAAGAAACGTGTTCTTAGTTTTGTGTTTTACAAGTAGGTGGCTAGGCCAGGAGTTTCCCATCACACACAAGTACAGTAGCAGACGTGACTGTGATCTCTATGTAAGCAGCATTTCTCAGTGTACATGTGGACAGCAGGAATCCAGGGGTGCAGTGCTGTAGCACTTCCAGACTGGGAGGTGGCATGAAATCTCGTTCCATCACAACAATCTTCTTACAGTCATTGACCATTAATCAGATTCTGAATCAGTCAGAAACCCACGTACAAATTCTGCATGTGAAGAACTGTGTGCTGATGTTGTGATTGCAATGGTTCCAAAAACACATTCTAATTTTCTTCTGCTTGTTGTACCCCTGAATAGCTCTCAGTTAGAACAATAGTAAGTCTTATGAGTTCACTTCAGGTCGAATGTAATTGGTTAAAATCTTGGGAGTTAATGGAATTAATGAAGTGTCTTTATGATTATCTCTTATTGGATGTCTGTTTTATGTGCATTGCTACACTTGGGGAACGGAGGCGGAGGGTAAAAAATTGTCCCATTTCAAGCTTGAAAATAATCTGTTCCTCATGCTGTGTTGCAGAGAGGTATATATTAGTAATCTAAACCCAGTTTTCTGATTTGTACAGCTGTTGCATACATGTAGAATAGAACAGTATGCTAGTAGTACAGTGCTGGCAATTCTTCTTGCTCACAATATTGTCACAATTTTAAGGATAGAATAGGAATATACACAGTAAGCCTGTGTAAATGCTATAGTCCAAGGGAAGCAAACTTCTGTGAGGCATTTTGCTTAGCCAGGGTTTCACTCTCAAGCTGCGACAAGAAATAGTAATAGAACTTGCTTGTTTACTGTTCTACTTTTATCATAATAACATTGTTGTGAGGGGTAATGAATGCAGGCTATTTGTATGCCAAAAAAAAAAAACCCAGTTTTTTGAAGTGGTTTATTTGGTTGTGGAGTGAGGTTACAGTACCATTGGTTTGGGTTAATTGTAGTTGTCCTTAAATAAGGATTATGGGCTCTTCTTCAGACACAAAAGCTTTCATAGACTCATTTAGTGGTAGTTGCGCCACAATTTTAAGGTTTCAGTTTTCTGAGCTGGTTGATTAACCATCAAAACCTTTTTTGTTGCATCACTGCTGACTGCATCTTAGGTCAGTGTTAGTACTAATAAATCTTGTCCATATATTTCAGTGTGGTAGTTCTGTGTGTTTCTGCAATAAATTGTGAGTGCTTTCTTCAAGTTTTCATCCTTAGTTCAGAGCAGCTTTCAGTCTCAAATTAATGGCAGAGATAGCAAGAATATGCATGTGTTAAAGCTATATAAGCTGTAGAGCTATATGAGGATTCCTTTTATGTTCAGTGACCTCTTTGAGGATAGCCGGTGGTCTACTCCTCCTCAGAAATAGTTCATTAGTTCATCCAAGTAGCTGTCATGTAGCTGATAAAGATAATATGGATATTTTCTCCTAGATGCAACCAGGAGACTACAGGCAGCAAGGACTGTTTCTGAGCAGAGATTATTTCTAAACAGAGGCAGTTTCCTCCTGTGGCTGTCTAGGTGGAGTTTGCTGATTGACTGACATGTACCTCTGAGGTGGCATGCCTCAGGGCAATTACAGCTATAGCACAGTGGTTTTAGTGGATGATGGCTGGAAAACATGAGCCAAGCATCATTTGGACATTAGGAAATATATTGTAGCATGGGTGGGTGTTTCTCTGTTTGATTAAAGGGAAGCTGTGAATGTTTTTAAGTCACTGGGAGCATTGTCAGAACAGGTGGCAAAGAAGTTTCCTAAGCTTAGCTTAGTTACTGTATGACTGCATACTCATCATATGTTCCCAGTAGTCTGAACTGGTCTTTGCCACTGTGAGCAGTAACCTGCAAAGCAGTAGGAGAGGAACAAATGAAAATGAAAGGAAATGCAAACATGAATCTGCATTGGCACAAGTGCATTGCATTGTGGAGTCTTTCCAAATGCTTATGTGCAGCCCATGCCGCTGTTTCCCAAGCTGTGTCTTATCTACTATTGTCACACAGTTGCTAGCCTCAGCCTTCATAAATAGTTGCTGTGCTGCCTGATGAAGGGTGGGACCAGAATTTGTGCAAGAAAAGTTGTTATGAGAAGCTTTCTGATAAAACTTGAGGAATAGTGTCCAAATGTAAGGATTTTTTATTTGCTTCAAGGCTTTTTGTTTTATTCTTCAAATTGTTTTCAAGTTAATTGCAAGTCATTTGTCATGGGTCTTTTTCAGTTGTGTCTCTTGATCACTGTTGTGTCTTTTAGTAAATCCAGCCTAGGAGTGACTGTAAGGAGGTGTAGGGCAGTAACGCTGGCCATTTGGAGCAAAGAAGTGACTGCTGAGAAGAAGCAAACCATGTTTTTCAGTATAAACTCACAACTATTTTCCATTCTGTCTGGGATCTTTAATTTAAACCAGGAGATTGTTTGTATTTGCTCAAAACACACTGATGCCAGAAACAATTACTACAAATGTCTTAACTGTTTTCTGGGTGTAAGAAACAAAAACCTCTTTTGAAGTGGTGGTGATAAAATATTTAATTAATTAAAAAAAAAAAAAAAAAGAGCAACATGTTCAAGAAGGACTAACAGAATTAATGCTAGATAGGTGGGCCATAAAAGTCTCCTTTCTGTGGAGGGAATCACAGCCAGACTGTGTCTTAGCTGCATGCCAGAGAGCTAAGGAAAAAAGTTCTCATGGCATCCTCACTGCTTAAGTGAGTTACGGCAGGCAGGGGCAGCAAGTTCAGATATGAAGGCACACCCTTTGATTTGCTTTCTAGTAGGGAATCTGGCTTAGGACAGGGATGTGAGATGTGATTGCAGTTGAATACAATTTGGGGAGGGGGGCTGTTCGTTTGTTTGTTTTCTTTCTCAGCAAGTATTTGTGTAGTGACTTTGAGAGTCCTTGATAAACTTTTCCTCTTTGCATGAGGTAGACTTAGGATTTGATAGTATACAGAATAAAAGAATGTTTCTATGTTCCACATCCATTAACAAAATTAACATAAGGAATTCTTGCTGTCCTTCTGATCAAATACTTGATTTTTCCCTCAAAGACAGTTAGAGTGCTTTTGATGTGACCAGCCCTTAAGTGGCTGGAGAGCATAGTATTTAAACACTTGAGCTCTTCATTTCATTTGGGTTTTTCAGACCAGAGTATTTAGTTTTACTTTCTTTGTGTGGAAAAAAAAAAAAAAATCAATTAAAAAAATCTATTTTAAATATAGGAAGTTCTTGATTATGTCAAATTTTATGTCAAACCAAGGATGATGGCTGGGGGAAGCTGTGTGGGGTTTTTTTGAGGGGTGTGTGTTGTTTTTAGCATAACACAATGAAGGGAGTTTTTGGCAGAGGAGTCACCTTCTGCAGAGGAAGCATGCAGGATGATGTTTGTGCTCGTTTTAGTCATCAAAGGTGAAGTGCACAATAATGGTAAGCCTGTGTTTCTACAATCGGAGGATATTTCTCATACTGAAGGAAGTCTCCAAGGTCAACAGCTACAATACCCGGAGTGGTTACATCACTACATCTGTGTAAGACTGCTCTCTTTTTTAACCATTGCATTTTCTTCCTTTCTCTCTCTTTAAGCTTCAGTGTTGATCACAAAAGTTGCCAGAACACTGTGGATTTAAGTTGGACTTCTGTTTACAGTGATGAGTATTCTCTCCCTCAGTTAGCTGAAAGTCTCGCTACAGTCTCCGAATAACTAATTTCAACAAATCCAACGTTCTTAAACTCAGTTTGTCTAACGGCCTTTTTTTGTGATGGGAATTGTATTGTATTATGATGATACCGTTGGCAAGATCTCCTGAAACTTGTCTTATCCTGTGCATTTCTTTGTTACTATGGAATCACAGATTCATAACATAATTTGGGTTGGAAGGGACCTCAGAGTCCGTCCAGTTCCAACCCCTGCTGTGGGCAGGGGCACCTCCCATAGACAAGGTGCCCAAACCCATCCAGCCTGGCCCTGACTGCCCCCAGGGATAGGGCACCTACAGCTGCCCTGGGCAGCAGTGCCAGGCCCTCGCTGCCCTCTGAGAGAAGAATTTCTTTCTTATATCTGATGTAACTCTGCTCTGTCTCGGTTTAAAGCCATTGCACCACGTCATGTCTCTCCACGTGCATGGAAAAAGTCTCTTCATCTTTTTCATAAGCCCTGTTTAGGTATTGGAAGGCCACGATCATTTTTCCCCGGAGCCTTCTCCAGCAACCCCGGCTGTCAGCCTGTCCCTGCAGCAGAGGCACTCAGCCTCTGGGCATCCCTGCGGGCTCCTGTGTCCCCACTCCTACAGGCCTGTGGTCCTGTGCTGGGGCCCAGAGCTGAATGTAGCTCTGTGAGGGACCAACATTTTGTTGGTTGTGTTTGTTTTTTTCATTCACCAATGCTCCCAACATCTGCAACATCTTCGAGAGGAAAAAGAGAACAGGATAGATTTTAGTTTTTCCAGGTCGCTTTGTTTGTCCATTTACTAAGCAAATTAATATTACCAGTACATCTACAAGGATTTGGAAACCCATGATCAAATACATTTCTCTCTTTTCTGGGGAGTGTTGTTGTTGTTGTTGTTGTTGTTGTTCCTGGACTTGAATTTTCATTGCAAGAAGGTTATTCTATGATCCATTTAGAAAGCAGTATTTTTCACCAGTGTTTGTTGATGGTAGCTTTAATTAATGGTTGCTAATCTACAATGGCAAGAACAAGTGCATTTCTTAAAAGCCCAACTGCCCATTTCTTTTTTTTTTCCCCAACATCCTGATGATTTTTGCTCTTGTTCCATTAACCAGGTAGCAAAACAGAAGGCACCCCTACATACTTCTCTTTGCTGTAGACTTTATTCTGTTTATACCCACATCTCTGATTTAGCATTGTTGAAGTCAGCCTTGTCTTTCCCTAGCTTCAGCTTGTTCTGAATCAGTCTATAAACCTAAGTATTAAAGCTGCTTCAAAGAAAGGAAACAACCTTTTTCTTTCAGTTCTTAAAAGAACTTCTGTTGTTGTTTGAAGCCACTGTTCATGTCTAATTATGTTCACTGGTGATCATGTCATGCATCATGTATTAAAGTGAAGTTACCTAGCATTCAGTATTTCCTTGATTGCATTTGGTTTGTCAACAATTATTTCATTTAAAGTGGGTGATGACATTCTGCTGTCCTTGTTCCCTGACTTGACAATGAGGGAATGATAGTCATTAAGACATTTTATACGTCATCCAGGTAGCTAGGTAACCCTGAGTATTTAAAGAGGTGAGAATAAAGACTGATCTTCTTTTAGGTGTGGATAAATATGAGATAGGTTGGATTGAACTAGTGAAAGAAGTATTTGAGAAGCTGTGGACATGTGTTTTGGAAGGTGTGCCAGGTGTATTGGTTGTAAGTTGCTCATCCTTGCCCTGCTCAGCATCGCTGCCAACATTTTACTTTATTTTCCCAATGGAGAAACAAGATTTGCTTCTGAGCATCATCTCAGCAAATATGTGGAGTGCCTTCATGGCATTGTAGGTGGAGGCCTTTTGGTAAGTAACGAGCTAGTGCATTCTTGCAAGTTTATTTTGAAGCTACTTGCTATTACTGTTTCTTTACCATTGCATTAATTTATTTGTTGAATGTCTTGTCAGTGGGAATCTCTGGAGTTGTATTTAAAAAAAATCAGCTACATTGCACCATAGTATTATTAGTTACTATTAATTGTCATATCTGTAAATATCTCTTTTGAGCTGAGAATTAGGATATAGGTCGTAGACCCCAAATGCAGTACTAGAACCAGACCTTTCAGAGGGATGTTTTTATTTAAAGGTTAAATCTTACATTTTTATTCTATTAGTCAGCTATTCTCCTTTTTAATGTCCGTAGATAACTAGTATTTAATTACATTTCTTAAATGTATGACATCTAATATGTGGTAAGACAACAGTTGTTCTTCTGTTTTACTTCTCTATTCAGAGAAATCAAATAGCAGTTAGCAGAGCTTTACATTAGAGTAATAGCCAAGGATGAAGAACTAAGTGAGTTCACTGTAAGAGCCTGTTTAATCTTAAGCAATTGTTTTCTGCCTTTTCAATTTTGCAGCATGGAATTCAGCATGTTTAGGTTCTCTAAATCTAGGCTTCCTTCTTCATTCACTTTTAGCAGTCCCCTTAGTCTCAAGGCATTGGCAATTCACAGGTTGAAAACCACTGCATGATAAGACTGTCTTGTGAGAAGTGCTTGCAAGCTGTGTTACAGCCCTATCAGAAGCCAGACTGAGATTTAAAAAGGCTGATTTTCCACGCAGACTAATCCCAGTGAAATTGATGGAGCTACTTCTCAAACACACTCTTGCCCAACCTCTTCTGCACCTGAAGCAGTGGGGCTTAGAAAAAGGTTTTAGTAAAGGCTGTGACTAATATGCGACTCTGCTCTGTCTCGTTAAGTAAATCTGTGGTGTTTGCTCACTATGCTCTTTCTGTATGGTTTTCTGAGGTATTTCTGGATATGATGCCTTTGTGTAAGTGTAAAGTATTATTAAAGTATTATTAAATCCTATTATTGATGGTGAGGAGTATACTTTGTTGCCAGAATTTCTGGATGGTGTCTGCTTTGTTGCTTTGCTCTTCTGTCTCTGACAATTTTGTGAATGTGAAATCCTAGAGAAAGCTAGATGTCTGTAGTGAGATGTCTTGCTTAGGATATTTGTCACACAGACAATAGTAACACTTCAGTGAGTAGTCTCTGGAAACTTCACTGGTGGTTGAAATGTATTTCAGAGACTTATCATTAGTTTTCTTTTGGCAGAAAGTAAATGAAGGGTTTTTATTTTTTTCTCTTTTCTTTAAAGCTTTTTGTTTGCTGTATACAGCCTTTAGGGAGAACTGCAACATTTTAAAGTTGAAGCGTCTCAAGCTACATTAATTCCACAACGTGATCTTGATCAGCTGGCTCTTTGTGCACTTACGTGCTATTTGTGCACAAAATACAAGTAGAACTATACCTATCCTGTTGTTGGTATTACTGAGATGAGTAGTGAGACTCCTACTGTGTTAAATAAATGTAAAACTGGATAACCTATACAGGCACCCCAACACTGCCAACAAGCAATGCAAGTGAATGCAGTGTAAGTACTGTGCTTTGTCTATCTTGTCTATGTAGCAAAACAGAACAGAGAGCAGTGTGCTTTGTTTGCCCCATACCCAGGTGCTCATTCCAGCTGCAGTATTCATTGGACTTCACAATGATGACTGCTGCGGGTGCTTTGGCCATAAGAACTGTGGGAAAAGCTGTGCGGTAAGCGAGCCTTCACACTGCAGCCCCAGACAGCCCTCAGGACGCTGAGAAGACTGTGCTCAACTCTCATGTCTGTGTTTGCCCTGCAGATGCTGTCCTCAGTTCTGGCAGCCTGTGTTGGGATCCTTGGCTCTGGGTACTGTATAATCATTTCAGCACTGGGCTTGTCTCAGGGACCATATTGTTTTACTCGTGTAGAAAGAAACTGGATCTATCCTTTCACTGAATCCTCTGGAGGGTAAGTTGTCTGTTTGTCCGTGCATTACATCTTTCTCCATGCACATACGGTGTTTGTTCTTTTCCTGGACCTTGCAGCAATATTCAGTAACAACGTACCAACATCCATCCATAAGTTTTTGCTCCTTATTCGCTAGCTAAACAGATGGGATCAGAATTGCTCACACTGCTGGAGTTTAAAACACAATAAATTTAAATCCCTCAGTTTTACGTGTCTGAATATGCTGATTAGTTGTGACATTAAGTATCTGAAGGATGTGCAAAATGGTGCTCTTAATACAAGCTGATAAAGGATACTTGGAAGTAATTGAATGATGCTGTTAATAAAATACTGTCTTGTATAGGTCTCTTTCTCTTAATATATGCAGGCAAATATATCTGTGTACTACATACAGTTCATGTGAGCATATGATGTACTCTTTTAGGACTTTGAGGGAACCTTGAGCCACATCAAGATCCTTTGCAGCAGAGATTTGGAATTGTACATTTTAGTAGCATCCCTTATGAGAAGAGGCATTCCTTCTTCCCCACCTCTCTCAACTTATGGATGAATATAGAAGAGCTGAATTAATTCCTTGCTCATGGCTCATCAGTGCTTGTGTTCTAGCAAAATGGAAGAGAAGGAGCTGCTGGAATCTTTTCCAGTTCTCCTCTGAATTTATTCTATGTGTGACTAGTGCAGATTAGGCATGTGAAGGCCCAGAGGCAACAGCACAAAAAATGAAGTGACCCACTGGCTTCAAATTAGTAACTGCTGCCTTTAAACGCCCTATCCTGGAAAATTCTGTTTTTTTGTATCTTATTTTGTATCTTTGTATCTTTGTTTTTTTGTATCTTATTTTGATCAGTAATAGAAGATTTTGCCTTTCTAAATCAGATGTTTTAATGGAAATTAAGACTTAGCCAAAATGTGTGATTCATAGTTCAACGTGTACTCAAACAGAGCAGCATTTGCATGGAATGAGCCCTTACATTTTGTATTCCCGCTTAGAGTGATTATCCTTAATGCAATTGCATACCAGATGAAGTTTATTTCTATTGTATTGTCAGCATCCTAATCTGACACAATTTTACTATACTTTCATTTGACGCGTACAGGTACTTGTTGGATTATGATGAGTGGGCTAAATGTCAAGAACCTCAAAACATCGTGCAGTGGAATGTCACTCTCTTTTCCATTCTCTTGGTCTTGGGAGGAATAGAGTTCATCCTGTGCTCCATACAGGTAGTCAATGGTATTCTTGGAGGAGTGTGTAGACTGTGCTGCGGCAGTGATGAGGTAAGCCATTTTTTCAGCTAGTAGAGAGTTAAAGAGTATTGTTACTGATAGCACTGCAGGGGCTTAGCAGCTGTTTTTCTGGCATTCTTAAGCAGCAATGAGTGTACAATTTGCATTTTTTAATGTGACCCTGTTGTGTTCAGCATTTTCATGTAGTATTTGACTACATGCATTTAGCTATTTGCTCAGCTGTCTGCAGTGAAGTTAGTCTTCATGTGAACTGAAAGGGCCGCGTGTACACTGTGGTATATATGGTCATCAGCACTGTGTAGGTGATACAACAAAAATACGTATCTGAGACTGGCAAGGATCTTTGTTGTAGCCTAAGCCATTATTGCAGTGTGACAGAGTTTTGTGGCAGGCTGTTTCCTCTAGCTGTATTACTTTAGCCTCATAGTTTGCTCACAATAGCAGATAGACTACTGAGAATATGTGTGTCATTTGTAATAAAAACTGCAGCAAAAACCTTGCTTAGTAGATGTGGTGTAAGAGAAGGAATTAAACTGCACATACATAGTAAAGCTGACAGACAAATCTGAAGGACTTCTTGAAGGTTTGCTTTTATACATTTTTGTTTTTTATGAGTGAGAAAGGGGAAAATCCTCTAGTTTCTTTAGCATCTTGTTAGACACTTTGAGACTTCTGTTAAAATCAGTCTGTAGTGGAAATGCTGGGTCACAGCTTGAAGCAGTGATGGAGCACCTGGTGAGAAGGCAGGGCCAGCCCAGAGGATCTCAGGTGCATGCAATGTACTGAGTGACTGGAAGGGCTGGAGCCAGGATCCATCCCTTCCCAGACTTCATCTAGGGTTGGCAGTGGAGCTGAGGGTATCTCTTGCTGGAGATGCCTGTATCCCTGAGGCCTTCTGAGGGTAAGCAATTTTTTTTCATTTGTTTCTGTGCCCACAGCTGCTGCATTTGGGCTCTTCCTCAGTTACTGCAGCATAGGACTTTGCTGCTCCATTGTTGTTGCTGTGCTTTCCACCACATTGTAGCATTGCAGCCTCATAGATGTAGTGTTGGAATTGCCTTATAGTATGAAAGTGATATGATTTATAACGTGTGCATGTTATGGCCCAGAGCATTTCGCATTTTGATTTGATGTGGTTGAATGCTGTGGCACTTTGAAAGCATTACTGTCTTCTACTTCCTATCTTCTGTGCTGTTACTGTTTACAATGCTGTGCTATGGCTCTCTAGATCTGCTTGGGTTAATTGTAGCTCTTACAGTTAGATACAATATTAGTGTTCTTCCTCTTAATGCGTGTTTGTTTCTTTTTGTTTCCCTCACAGACACTTTCTTGCTAGAAAACAAGAAAACGGGTTGAAGTTGGTGTATATGCGTGGTGCGTTGAGTATCCACTGTTGTTTTTTGGTTTCTTAAATGTTGTATGTATACTGAAGTGCACACTTTGTTATCAAAGTATATAGCGACCACCAATTTAACTGACTTAGGGCTCTGTTTTTGAATTCATATCCATGTTTTCCATTTTCCACTGACCTGCCTGCATCTGAAGATAAAATGAGCTGCTTTGGTTCATTTCATAGACAATTGGGATCAATAAAGTTTTTTTTCTTTTTTTCCTTTTTTGTACTCACACGACAGCTCTGTGCTTCAGGCTGCTTTCCCAATAAAGTTGCATTTTTCATTCTGATGTTGAAACGAACGTGAACTGTAGTCTGCTCTGGAAATAAATTAATTCTCACTGGAGCAACAAATAAAGCAACAGTAAAATATGGATGACCAAGAGCAACAATGAACTTCTGCTTTTAAAGAACTGGAAAAGTATTAGGATATTAAAGTGTGGATTTCTCTGAGCTGCTCCTGTCTCAAGTACGGGTTTGTATTAAAATTACCCAGCAACTGTCAGTGTTTCTGCCTGTGCTGAAGCTGTTTTCTTGATCCTAGAGGAAGAGATAATGGTGGCATAGAACATAAATATGAAACTGAAGAGGAACTTCTTTACTTCGGGGGTGACAGAGTACTGGAACAAGTTGTCTGAAGAAGTGGTGGAGTCGTCTCCTCTGGAGATGTTCAGAACTCCCCTGAGAGCTTTCTTGTGAAACCTACTGTAGGGAGCCTGCTTTGAAAGGGGGGTTAGTCTGAATAACCTGTAGAAGTCCTTGCCAACCCTGTGATTCTTTGAAGTTACAACCTCCTTTTTCTACTCAGCACATACTGTCAGAGTAAGAGATGCTTCAGTCTTCAAACTCCTTTACTCACAAGGACTGCTTACCTCCTGACTACCTAGTCTTGTAACAAAAAAGCCATGGGTCTGGGTTCTTGTTTCCAGCCTGCCCCCAGGCAGGGCAATATAGTTCAAATTCAGATCAGCAGCACTAGACTAATCTGAAATACAGATTTTTTTTTTATTATTTTTTTTTAAATTTAAATTAAATTTTTTTAATTTTTTAAATTTAAATTAAAAATTACATTTCACCAACAAGGAACCTGGACCCTGTATCCAAAGACCCTGTGCAAGAGTCTGAAGTTTATCTTGTAGCATATTGCAGCAAATGTTTTACCCCATAATAAAGTAAACCTGTATGATACGCTGCTAATAGCATTAATGAGAAGGTCAGTATGCTGCTGGGAGTGGCATTTTATAAGAAAGAACAAAACATGACGTTGGTTTAAAAGAAAATGAGAGTGACAACTATTACTTCTCCACTTTTGGAATCTAGCAGATAATGTCTTATTTGAAAATGGACAAGTTAATTTATGTTTGTGGGGAAAAAGAATTTCCCACAGGTGTCAGTGCATAGTTAGTCCTACTTTTAACTAGGAGAGTGGTCTTTAAAAGTAGCCGGAAACAAGGTTTTTCCTCACTCTCTCCTCCTGTCCAAGTCTGTCACCTACAGATGTGTCTCTGTTAAAGGAAGTTAACTGAAAATGGGAAATTGCACACACAGGTCTATGGCAGCAAAAAGACATCGAAAAAACAACCCCTCAATAGGAGGAATGCTGAGTTTCTAAACACAAATGGGTAGTTCTTGCAATACCACTCATTCATACACAAAGTATGCAGAATTAGGTGAAGGCACGCTTTAGTATAGTATAGATTCTGCATGCTGTATTTATCCTTGTCTTGCTCTGCTGTGGCAAAGAAGATGTGCATGTACGTGCACTCAGTTCCTTGTTGCTGTGCAGTGTGATGTCTTTGTATATGAAAAAGCACTTTGAAAGAGGGTTTGCAAGGTTAAATTTGGTATGAAATCAAGGATAGGAGGAAGAGGACAAAATATGATGGAATATGGTATAATATGGTATAATTCCCAGAAAGCTTAAAGATTTTACCTGTACACTTGCATAGTTATTACTTGTCTTTCTGATACACATAACTAACTAGGGAACTGAAACTAGGTTAGGCACGCCAATGAACAGAATGATTAGGGGAGAGTTTCGAACTAAAACTGTGTAGCACCACTAATGTCACCTCTCGGTTTTTATGTTGCTGTTGTTAAAATAAGCTGCTTAAATTCCTTCAGTGCCTAATGGCTGACTTTGGGGAGTTTTATTAGTTACATTGTAGAAAAGCAGTTGTTTTGGGTTGGATTCATCTGGGTTAACGGAG
This sequence comes from Lagopus leucura, assembly GCF_019238085.1. Classification (NCBI taxonomy): domain Eukaryota; kingdom Metazoa; phylum Chordata; class Aves; order Galliformes; family Phasianidae; genus Lagopus; species Lagopus leucura. The sequence continues at coordinate 10,988 of NW_024962280.1, read as the reverse complement.
ATGAATCATCCAAAGTCAACAAAGGGTTTTCAGTAATGAGCTCTGCATGGACTCATGGACGTTGGCAAGCAACAGGAATCCAGCTTTTGCAGCACTTAAGATATTTGAAAAACTAATTGCCAGGCTTGCTTAATACTTGGTGTAAAATGGTGGTGTCCTGTTCTGGCAGTATGTGTGGCAGCAAAACACTCTTTGATGTGACATTTGCAGAGCTCAGTTTAAATATGAAGTGAGTCATGTGGTGTGTTGGCACACTAGAATGGATGCTATTTCAGGTGTCGTTTTCTTAGTGAGTTTCTTCTAAACAGAGCAGATCATTATGGGAAGTTGCCCACTCAGTAATAATTCAGGCCTTTGCTTTTAGGAACAAAAAAAAAAAAAAGAAAACATTTTGACTTACTAAATGAATTATGAGTCTAGTAATAAAAATCAATCCTGGGTTCTGATGTGCCTGCTTTTAATTCAGCTGTTTTCCATTACCGGAAGGAGCGGTACTGATACCACATCTGTGAGTGTGCTGGAGAAGGTTTGTCACTGGTTCCAGTTAGAGGGGGGGGCTTGAAAATGTGCCCCTGGTGATCAGGGAATAAAGAGGAAATATGAGAAGAGCTTCAGTGTAACATCTGAAGGCTTTAAAGTGAATCTCTTGGGAGAAAAAAAGTGAGAAAAGGAGAGTCACAGCAGAAAATGGATAGGAAATAAAATGGTGCAGTTGCGTGAGTGCCACCATGCCCATTTCCTTGGGAAATATATAAAAAATGACATCGTTGATTCTAAAAGATCCCCCCCTTATTTTTTTCTGTAATGTTGAACTTCCTATTAAGTAAACCTTAAGCTTGATCTTTAATTACTTTTCTGATAACTTACTAGGGCAAGAGAAGAAGATATGTGTTGTGCTTTGACATTCAAACAGCGCTGGCTCTGCTGTACTGGAATGGATGCTTAGTTGCATGGGGCTGTCAGAACAATGACAAATAAAAATGAGGAAAGTGCCTGGCTCCTGCTTCCCACAGTGCAGAGCCACAGATGCATTTCAGAAAGCAGCCAGACCTCTTGTCATGTACTTAGGTCAGATCTGTAGCCATACATGCTCAAATGTAAGTTTAGAATAAAACTTTGCACAATAGCAGGATTTATCTCATCAAACAGTTCATCATTCTGCTGAAAATAATAAAGAAATGTGATTATATCTGCCTGGCAGTTTCTAGCTGGTGTTGCTTGGACTTCTGTGTGCCCTGTGTTGTGCTCAAAACTCAAGTTAGTGTTTCTGAAGGGATACCTCATGTCAGCAGCCAGTGCTGGGCTTCATGTGAGCTCTCGTGTGCAGTCAAGTGTTGAAGGGACCTCTGTTTCCTTTAGATTTGTGTTGCTACAATTTTCTAATAGTAATAGCTTAGGCCAATATCTGTGTGAACTTTGAGGCAATGTGGACTTTCTGTGCAGATGTTTGACATCTGTCAAACAGCCCATGTAAGGTCAAATTATCGCTACAGTAATGATGAACCATTTGCCTCATGCTGCAGAACAGCTGCACAGGAATCTATTTCAACAAGAGGAGTGTTTCTAAGCGGTCACTAGGAAGTGAGATTTTTTTATGTTCCTTCCTGAGTCTAACTTGTAGACGTATTTAATTAGGGAGATCGTTAAGGAGGACCTTTGAGAAGGGAAACTGCTACTTAAAGACATGTTTAGAAAGGATAGGTAGTTTAGGCAGCAGAATTTGTCTGTTCTTCTACCTACAATTAAGCAGCGGAGTCATATGAAGTGACTGAATCAAACAGGAGGTCAGAATACTTTTTGTATTTTAAACCTTGTAATCTTTTGTTAGCTTAGAAGAGCAAAACTTCTAGTATTCTTGAGAGATGGCTTTAGAAACATGTGGAAGCTGTTTGAGCTGTCTGCTGGTCCCTCTTGCACTTTGGAGCATTGTTGTTAATGTCCTTTTATATTTCCCTAATGGGAATGCTTCATATGTTGCTAGTTACCAGCATCCCAACTATGTGTGGTATTTTGAAGGCATCTGTTTCTCAGGTGTGATGGTAAGTGCTGATTTTATGGATCTTTAATTATTTGCAGTAGAATTGCATGTCATATTCAGTTACTGTGCAGTGAGATAATTACACTTCCAAAGGAAGTATGGATTTCTTTCTTGCAACAGTATGGGAAAAACTTGATCAAGCTGAAGAAATTGTGAATATATTGAATGACATGCTGTGTATGCTGCTTTATTTCATACATGTGATTTTGCAAGGCAAATTTATTTTTCCCGTTGGCTTTTTGTTCATGTTTAACTTGGACTCGTGTTACTGAGTCATGCGCTATTTTGATTTGTTCTTTTATGGACGTAGAATTAAAGCTCTTTAGCAAGGCAAAGCAAAAATCTGTAAAAGCCTATCATAACTGTCTGTAGGTTTTTAAGCTCTGTATACAGAGGAGTGGTTCACAGTGTCACTGTTATTAGGCTAAATATAGAGAATTGTCTCACTGCGACTGGTGTAGGTGTATTTTTCCCATTACGTTTGTAATATGCTCATCTGCAGTAATAATGTGGTGTTGGCTACTGCTCGTGCTGTTCACCAGGCTCGTAAAGATCTGTAGCCTCAGGAAAAGAAAGCAGTAAAGTAATAAGAGTGTGAACAAAAATCAGTGTTAGAAAAGGGCAAATGTGCAATGATTTATGTGTTTTTATGATGTTGCTGAACTGGGAGAGATACAAAAACTTTATTTTTGTAATTGAATATTCTTCCTAAAACAGAAGAAATCCCAACTTTCTGAGCACAGGGAGAAGGGTATCACACGAAGAATTTTAATGGAGAAACATATATGGAAAATTTACCAGAAAAAAAGTTAACTGCAAACTACCTTCATACTTTGAAACATTTTTAGCCTGCGGATCTTTAACAATTTATTACTTGCATGTATATTTTCCTGTTGCAAACAGGGCAGTATGTTAAAGCAGTTTGCTTGGAGGGGTGTCCAGTACACCTGGAATCAACTGCCCCTGGTGTGGAAATGTAGTTCTGCCATTTGGCATGGGCTGATTCAGGCTGCATTGGAGCAGGGAGAAGCTCTTGAGCACCTGCAATGCATTAATTTAAATGTATTGGAAGAGAAATCATTTCACACGGGTCTCTGAGCAACATCAAGCTTTTGAACAAATAACACAGGAGATAATGATGTAGCCTTAGGGCTAGTCTGGACAGGACAAGATGTAAAAAAAAAACAAGTATGTTCTACACTGCAGCAGGGGAGAGTGGTCCCACTCAGAGCCTCTGACAGAAAGCCCCAGGGGAGACTCGAGGTCACTCGGAAGGGTTTTGGAGTTGAGGATACAGAGGATCCAAGGCTCACTGAAAGAGAGATATTGGTAGCATATGAAGGGGTTCCAGCTGCTTCAGAAGTGATTGGTACTGAAACACATCTCCTAGCTGTGAGAGAACAGTGCTAGACTTTAGCCAGCATGTTCTGCTAGAGCTCATCCCAGCAGTAAAAGTGCAAATGTCAGCAAAGCTTCAGGTGGCTCATCTTATGTATTTCCGAACAATGATTTACCTGAAGTGCTGCTATGACTGATAACCACTGTATTTTGGAATTAGCTCTAAGCTCTTTTTTTCTTGCAGTTTTTTACTAACAGCCCTTTCAAGTGACAAATCCAGGGCTTTCTTTGTTTTTCCAAACCGTTTCAGAAACACTGCTCGTTTTTCCTTATTCAAAGGAATGCCTTTCTGAGTGGCAGCTTGTGATTCTGGAGCCCAAATCTTATTTATTAAACTTCTAGTATCAGGTTTAAATAATCCAGTAAGCAAATGGAAGTTCACCATACTACTGACTTCTGTTTTTTTTTTTTAAGCATGTGTTGGTAAGGAAGAGAATTTGCCTCACTACAGCTGCAGTCACTCACTGTGTTCCCTTACAGATTCTTCTGTTGGCAATAATTCTCATAGCACTGGAGTGTAATGCATTCTATCGGTGCTGCCGAAGTGAGAGCTGTAACAAAACCTACAGAGTGAGTCTATCTTTTATTTTTGCTTGTCTCTGGCATTTGTTCTACATGGCTTCCTCCTCCTGTGTCTCTAGTACATCCTTCTCCTCTGCTCTGGTTCTGCTGCTTTTCACAGAGAAGGATTCTGAGTCAGGTTGAGAGGTCGCAGAAAGGGCAGCTCTTTCCTGTTGATGCATATTCAGGATGGAAAAAAATCTTTGTAGAGTGAAACAAGATAAAATAAGAAGGCTGGAGTGTTCTAACAGAGTTCTCCATCTAAATAGTTTCATCTCCTTGTGTTTTTTTTTGTTGTTTTTTTTTCCCAGTACCGACTCAATAAGCACTATCTGGAATGCAAACATATTAAATATGCACTTATATTCCTCTTGCATTCTGGGATACAGTTTTGTAGGAATGTGAGTTTAAAAAACATCAGTACTTAACTGATATTATGGAACTGCCTTACACAAACAGAGTAAAGATAGAGTTTATGCTTACTGATTATTGCCTAGTATTTTTCTCTCAGTAGTGAAGACTGGGACAACCACATGTGAAATTCAACCCCAAAGAAGTAGATTGGCAAGGACAGTGAATACACATGATGCAGAGACTGCTCTCATACAGGAATATTTTTCTCTCTTCAGAGTTTTATTTCAATTGTGCTAGCCATGCTTGGAGTTGCTTTCTCTGGATACAGTTGTATCATTTTTACCTTGGGATTGATCCAAGGCCCTTTCTGCAATTCATCCAATGGATGGGATTACATCTTCAAAGATACTGTTGGAGGGTAAGAAACATCAGTTTTAACTAGTTTATTCTACTAATTTTCTCAGGGCTTTACAAAAGATGGCACAGTCTCTTGAGCACAAAACCTATACTGTAAGACATTTTTAAGTTGTTCAGTGAGCAACAGCATCTTCAAAGAAAGCTATTTGCCTCCTAATGATAAATTCTAAAGGTAAGAATCTTTGTACTGATCAGACCTGGAGGTCTGTAGAGACAAGCAGACTTTATCTGGTGATGATCACAACTTTGTGTAGCAAAGAATAAAAGATTAGATGCGCTGTAGACGTATACTTTCATAATATTCTCTCAAATTCCTCAAGTTCTTCATTCAAAGATTATGAATGTCGTTTTAATATTTAATAACTCAGGAGGTTTCCCTTTAACACCTAAACTCAATGAAGTCTGCAGTTTGATCATTGGAAGGTTATGCATACTGCTGCAACATCTCATAAAATACTTGAGCAAAGTGCTGTTGGTGTTTTGGACTACGGTAGCTTGAAACATTTCATAAGATCAATAATGTGGGGATGCTTCCACAAGATTTTACATTATCCCTTTAAAAAAATCAAAGTTTTACAAGACTTGGATTTTTCACAGCGTATGATACCAGGCTCTTCCACTTGCATGTGAATGTGCTGAGGATTAAATTTGTCAGTGAATCATAGGCACATCTCTTCAGCATAAACAGGAGTAGTTCCTATAAAATAGATATTGCCATCTCTGATTGAAATGGCTCTCTTTTAACATCCTGAAATGCATCCTGCAGTCTCTGTTATGTATTGCCAGCCTTACCATCCCATTTGAAAATACATGTGCATAAAATGGAAGCTTGATTTTAACTTAAAAGGCCAGGTGCTGAACAATGTCCTCAAAATGATGGATGTTTAGAAAATAACCAACAAAGCTTCTTGCAATGAACCGCCAGGCCATAGCATGTCTCAGTTAAAAAGGCACATAACATTCCTCAAGTGTGCAGAATGTGGCTCTGGAAGTTGCATATGGTGACACACCTCAGCTCTGCCACACAGGCTGCATCCACTGGTCAGAATTTTTGGATGTTCCTACTCTTTGTCATCTAGACATAATCAAAAGCTGAAATTAAATCAGGGAAGGAAGTCCCTTCTTTAGACTTGGCTTCTTCCTTTGCGGGGAGGGGGGAAAGCAACATCTCTCTTAACATTTGGGTGTCTTACTGGGAAGTTAATGAAGCAGTTGAGGAACCCAAGTCTTTATTCAGCTGAGTTTGGTAAACTTATCTGGGACTTACTCTACTGTAATGAAAGACCAGCCCTAAACTTCAAGCATATAAGGCATAGTATGGGTTTTCTATATAGTAGAGGTAAAATAATGTGTATTTAAATTTGATTGGAAAAGTCAATTTAATTTGCCTCACATTGCTTTTTCTCTGATAGATACCTCACAGATTACTCTGCTTGGTCTCAATGTGCTGAACCTGCTAATGCTGTGGAATGGACCATCATTTTACTCTCTATTCTGATGACTCTTAGTGGACTGCAGTTGATCATCTGTTTTCTTAAAGTGGCTGCTGAGCTGAAACGTACACTGTGTGGGACCTATTCTGTTTTTATTCAGGTAACAAAGGACCTGAGGTCATTTCTTCAGAATCTTGAAGGTCAGTTTAGCTTCAGCAGTTTCTCCCAGTAGATGACTTTCCCTCTTGGTTTATGCATTCTCTTTGCTACTGCATATTTATTAGCAGAAGATATGTGCTGATAGTAAATCTGCTGCATCCTAGCCATCTGCCATTCAAGGATGGCTGACTGCTCACTCTTGCCGTTAGTGCTATGATTAATGAAAAAACGAGGATTTTACTCCCATGTCAGCAAAAGCTTCTGTGCAACCTTCTCCTGTCATTCATTTGTGTGCATTAAGAGTTTAGGTTAGGAGATGAATGTTTAAGTCAAACAAGATGTATGTTAGCTTGAGCTGGAAGAGAAAGAAAGTAACCGACAGGCCTTACGCTTCCTTCCTTTTCGTTTGCAGGCTGGGATTCTCTGAAAACGGCAAAACGCTGAACCACTGTTTTCCTAAAGAAAACACTGTTTTCCTACCTGTCTAGTTGTCTCTGGCAGTGACTTTTTTTAACCCTCCAGCTTGGGTCTGAACCCTCAGGGAGGTCTGAATACTGCGGAACTCCTTTTGTAGTAAAACCATCTTTTTGGAATAAACTGCTGTATTTATAATACCCTCTTTTTGTTTAGAAAATGAGAGTATTTGTTCTGAAAGGGCCTGATTCAAACCCTAGCATGTCAAGAGAAATTCTCCCTTGAGAATTAATGTGCTGGACGAAGCATGGTTTCTACATGACTGAATTTCAGTTACAGACAGAGCACGATAGTCATGAGAGGCAGAAGCTCATGCTGCATTTTTTGTCCTAGAAGCTTATTAACTGTACAAAGCAATTTATGGAAAAAAAGTCTAGCAAGTCTTACCAAGGTAAGGCATCTAGGCCTGATTGAAGATGAGAAATGCATCTTCAAAGTCAGCTATACTAGTTCGTGTGCTTTAATAGGTGCCTTGGGATTCTTTTTTACTCAAGAGGCAGGCTTTTTTTTTCTTTTTTTTTTTTTTCTTTTAATCGAGTATTATGAGAATTTTGGAAATACATGAGGAAACCCTGTGAATATCGAGTGCTAGCTTGTTAATACTTGTAAGTATCCTGACTTTGCTGCAGGAGAAGGCTGACATTCTTGCCGATATCTTGCCAATAACATTCAGAATTTCAGTAATTTAATTCTGTTTCAAGACAATTCTGAGATTTTTGTATTGATATTCCTCTGGCAGATATTTTGAAAAGCTGGTTTCTTTCTTCAGGAATTAAGTAATGTATATTAAATTTTAATTTAGTTTATATGAAGTTGAAAGAAGTAATAAAAAGTTACTGATGTTTATGAATGGGTCTGCTCTTTTGGATGACAACTCAAGATGGCGTGGATGTTCAGAGACGTGCTAAAAAGGCATGATGACAAAATGGGGATTCTGCAACAGCACACTTGTTTTTTTCCCTAGGTATAAATGTGTCATATCACATAACTACTTAAACAATGATCTCACATTCTTATGGGCTTATGAATATTGTTTGAGGAGAGGTGGCAAAAAGACCCACAAGTTTTAACAACCAGCTATTGCTCCTTCTCACTGTGCTGGAAAATCTTGTTGACTTTGTGCCTATAAACAATGGAGTTACTCAGGTTTTGGTTCTTTTGATGAAAACTAGTATGTGTGGAGCATACATTTAGAGTAGAAAGCCCCTAAAATTGCAAAACAGGTGAAGGGCTCTAATTCATCCAGGAAATCAAACAGCATTCTACTTAGATTCCAGCTCAGTCATGGGGAAAATACAAGCTTATCTTCAGACATACAGTGTCTATTGAGGTAGATTTTTTTTATGCCAGATAAGAGCAATGTAATAAATAGCTGGAAGTTGCTGTTGAAAACACTTAACCCTTTTTTTTGTTGTATCTATCCTCTCCACTTTCCAGTAACATCTGTCGCTTACAATCAGGTATCTTGAGATACGTGACACAAAGGTTTCAAAGTGGTGTTGTGTAGTTCTTGTTGAGTGCATCGATTCTGCAACCCTCTTTATCCATAATCCAGATACTGGCATTTTCATTGCCCTGGTCAAAACTAGACTGCGACTTGACTTCTAAACTTTTAAATAGGCAGTTTATTCATTTGAAATTCATGGTGCAAGTACTAAAAGCTAGAAGTGGGTTTTTGACACAGATTTTCTAAAGGTAAGGCAGAGTTAAATTTGATCTAATCACTCAAAGACTCCATTCCATCCTAAATACACAGTCTCTCATAAACAGTGCCCAGAAGCAAAACAAACCCAAAACAACAGCACAGCAAGGTGATTTCTGTAAGGAATATTAACTGACTTGAAATCTGTATGTACCCAATGGTGATGTCTGGGACGTGACTGACCCTCCAGCTGCAGAATACAGGCTTCATCCCAGCCATAGAAGGAAAATGTGACCTGTGGAGTCTGGATAAAGCTCACACCATGCTGGCAGACAAGAAGCCCTTTTTTGAAAGTCTCCTGAACCTGGAATGCACGCGCTGTCTGCTCAGATTTGCACGTTAAATACCCCGTGGTACTTCTGGAAGAAAGCTGCAGATTGGAGTTCATAGCTGTCTGTTAGTGAGGAGTTGATACTGAAACCTGGAGGTAAGATTGTCAGCAGTTCTTTGCAGTTCTCAAATCAAGGCAGAGTAAATGAGGAGCATGAAAGCCCTAAGACAAAGAAAGGCTCATATCTTTACCCTTAAATAAATAACAGGGTCTCTGGTACACTGGTTGCGTGCATTTTCTTCTCAGTGACCTTTGAACACGTTTAAACCAAATAGCTCACATATATGTGCACATATACTAGCTGTGCATTGAGGAATGTCTTTGAATTCCAGTAGCGTAAGAGGAGTTAACTTTTTTTTTTTTTTTTTTTTTACCTCAGTTAGTTACAAAGAGGAACATGCAGCCTCAACAAACTGACCTTTCCACTAATAACTGACTTTCATCTGCGTAAAAGAAAAATAAAAAATCTGTGTGGAAGTTGTTCTGAGCACATGATACCGACTTGGGAAACTCCAGAATTTCATGATGGATCTAGTCAAATTTCAAAACTTGGCTTTGGTTACAGTCTTTTAGACAGAAGCAGGACTTTTCCATTTAATTCAGCCATTCAGAAGGTTCCAGAACGTGATACTGTGGTGGTGATTGATGTTTTCTGCATGGACTGTGGTTACTATTGGTAATTTGTCTATATAGCTTAGTCCAGGTACACGAAGTTTAGATTTCTTTGCTGTTAAAGGAAACCTATTGCACTTATAGTCTGAATTTGTCTTTCATCCAAAATAATCATAATTATGAAAATAGCTTCAAAGATGCTGTCATATAGGGAGAAGTGTCATTTTTAATGTGTGATCAGAGTGCAAAAGAGATTAAGAGAGCCCAAGTGACTATGAATACTTTTTTTTAAATGAAGCGTTTACAGTTTGCAAGTTTTCAGTTGGCCCGAGATGTTTACAGCTTCAGATGAACCACGACAGCATGGATATAAGCTTGAAAAAATTTCCAAGTCTGGTTAGGTGCTTTTTGAAAGTCCTGGGTTTAAGGTTAATTCTGTTGTTGTTTTTCAACGAAACTAGTCAATAGAGAATATTTGCCAAATTTGAATAAAACAAAAGTGTAACTTTCAAGAATGAATAGTAAATTTAGACAACAGTAGCTGTTACAATGATCTTGAGCTTCATACATCTATTATGCTTTTAATCATTGAGGAATGTGGCTTATCCTGTCCAGTAGCAGGCCTGAAGGAGGATAACGTAAGGAGTTAATTCTGTGGAATTTCTGAGCCTATTTTCCATTTGAGCAGTACTGAAATTGCTTGGAAATGGAATGCAACCATTCCCCTGCCTTGGCCTCAATCTTTGAATACGTATCCATTTCTTCTTTAGCTATATTTTCCATGCTTCGTTCTAAAATTATATTTACGTGGGAACTGTGGTAGGTTAGCAGAACTTATCCAAGTATGCATCAGTGTCCAAATGCTGCTCTTACAACAGTAACCTCAGTCCTCCTTCATCCATCTCTCTCTTGCCAGTTCAGTAATTGCTGTACAAAGGGAAAGCAGAAGAGAGCTGTAGATTCAGAAAGCACAAGGTAAATATGCAGCAGAAGTTTGCACGTGCAGGATCTGCCTTGCTTTCAGTTATGTCCACACAGAACAGACACAGCGAGAGAAACTGATGTCATTTATTGCTTTTCAAAGCGCACCTAAAACATTGTGTTCTTCAGCCAGTCTTCACAGAAATGATTTTCTCAACAGCATACAGGCTACAGAGATAAGGATAAAGACAATGAAGAAGGTAGCTAAACTTATTTACCTTCAATTAAACTACAAGATTTACAATCTGATAACAGTCTAGTACTAGTAGTACTGATAACAGTTCTAGTAGCTGGCAGAAATGGAAAAAATTCCTTTGAAGATTACGAGAACTAACAAGGTTACCAGAATCTCTTGTTTACACTTCACGCACAGAGACATTGTGCAACGTTTCATTATATTCGCCAAAGCAAATCAGGAGGGTAAGGGTGGGGGTGGGGGTGGGAAAGAAAGACCATATAAAGGGAAATTGCATGTACCCGTTCTCTGTTTCACGCTTTCCACGAGGTTCGTGAATGCAGAATGAAGCT
>NW_024962279.1:8169447-8196245 GCF_019238085.1 Lagopus leucura | reverse complement strand
GTGGGAGCAGACGGAGTGAGTTTGGAGGCCCAGGTTGGAGATCCCACAATGAGAATCACGAAAGAGGGAACAGAGACGTCACAAGAAGGTGTTGAACTTAGAAAGAGTTGCAGAGGAACTCTGCAGAACACAGAATCCCTTTACAGAACAGTGCATCAGCTCCAGGCATTTCTGGAGTCGCAACGCTCAGTCACCCAACCAGCGTCACCTTGGGGCTGACTGAAGCATTCCCGAAACAGATGAGAGCAAAAGAAAGGAACGTCCATCAGTCCCTCTGTTACCAGTTCAGAGAAAGGCAGAGAATCCCTTGACTGCCCTCAGAGAACAAGTGGAAGGCATCAGAAGCAGAGGCAGAGCTGACAGAGCTACTGTAAACCAGCTTACAATCCCCACAGAAAGGCAGAGACCAAAACCCCAACAGCCATCAAGAAAGAATCGCTGACCTCTTCCCACGAACCAGAGCTCGCCCAGCAATCCCCAGGAGGCATCTCCAGGAAGAAACCCTGCCTGTGGGGCTGCCAGCCCTTCAATGAGGCGAGGGAGGGCTGGAGCCAGGCTCAGCCCCATCTGCCCCACGGCTGCATTGCTTCCACCTGTGCAGGCAGGGCTGCACCCCTCACCAGGTGCTCCATCACTGCTTCAGGCTGTGATCTCAAAGTTCCCCTACAAGCAGGAAGGAAAAAATAAAGTAAAAAAAAAAAAGTAATGACCGGCGGCTAATTGGGTCTGCCTGTCTGGCAAGGGGAGGTTTATCCACGGACGAGCTAGGACGGTCCACGTACTTTGCTTCCAGTCTGTCCTCAATGGCAATTGGTGACATTTGTAATGAATAGGGGAGCACAGATTTCAGTGCTGATACAGCGAGGTGCTGAGAAGCTGCACATGCAGCACAAGGGCTGAGATGAGCGGCATCAATGGAGCGAGTGCTGGCTGCCCAGCTGCCGGGCTCAGCTTACGGCTCCCCAGGGAGAAACGCACGTCATCTCCTCACACAGCAATTAAAGGCTGCTGTGACGTTATTGGAGGGTTCGGTGTCCTCAGGGGGTGAACCTGGCACCTGCCTGTATGGCAGCATGTGGCCTTTTGGTTCCAACAGCAATCCAAACCCCACAGAAACAGAGAGGGACCCAGAAAGCCCCTCAGTGACCTGGGAGCCACAAGGGCCCCACAGGTGGCACCGCAGGGACCCACAAATGACCCACAGCAGCCTGTGACCCACAAGTGACCCACAGGGACCCACAAGTGCCCCGCAAGGGACAAACAACTGAACCACAAGTGCCCCATAAGTCCCCCATAATTGACCCATCAGCGTCCCGTAAGTGCCCCATGAGTGTCCTGTCACCAACAAGTGCCCCCCAGTGCCCCACAAGTGACTCACAAGTGGCACAGCATGGACCCACAAGTGAGACACACGGCCCCAGAAGTGCCCCACAGCAGCCTGGGACCGTTAACTGGCAAAAGGACCAGGAATTGACCCATAAGTACCCCCACAAGTGGGGCAGCAGGGACCCACAAATGACTGATAGCAGCCTGGGCCCCAAAAGTGACACATCAGCGCCCCACAAGCAACGGATAAGTGACCCACAGGTCCCACATCTGCTCCCACGGCTGCCTTGCTTCCACCTGTGCTCACAGGGCTGCACCCTTCACAAGCTGCTCCAGCACTGCTTCACATGCACTCCCCATACAACTCGCCCACCACCCCATTTTGGGGGCACCGACCCCCACCCCACTGTCACAGCCGTGCGCCGAGGGCACCATCACCCCACTGCGCACGGCCATCAACTCCTCCCAGCACTCCACGCGCCCCACGGGCAGCCCCCAATACGCGGAACTGCCACCGCCTACCACCGAATCCCAGCATCGATCCGGCAGGAAAGTTCTTGCCGTGGTCTCTGCTGCCACCGCGTGGCCAAAGCGCGGAACTGCAGCTGTCTGCCGCCGAGTCCTGCCAGCGGCAGAACGCATGCGCCTAGAAATGAGGAAGTGGAGTTTTAACCGCTCTGCGCAGCTAATCCGCCGCTCTCTATGGTTATCAGTCCTCCAGACAAAAGCGAACGTGCGCCTGTCACCTTAAAAACAGCAGCTGTTTCGAAAAAACACTGCGAGTACAGGCAAGCAGCCGATTCTCGGATCGCCGGCTCAGCGATATTCTCCCCCGCTAATCCAAGATGCCCCTCGTCTATTTCTACCATTTTATGCCCGAGCCGACCCGGGAACAGACAGGTTCGGCTCACAGCTGCCCCTCAGCGCCTCGTGGCACCAAACTTGCTCGCCTCCCGGTGAACTGGAACACGTCCCCTTCCACCCCAGCCGTACACCATCCCCCGGCCGTTTAAAAGCCCTCGCAGCGGCAGTGCAACGCCGCTCAGAGCTTCTCTGTCGCGCTACCGATGTGCAGCAGCACCGACACGAGCATGTCTTGAGAAAGCAATACATATGAGTAAATCCAGACGGTAACGCGCTACATAAACGCGCCGCTTTCTGCCCCGCAAGGCGCATGCACCAGTCACGGCGCAGCACTGCGCATGCGCCAGCTCAGCACCAAGCTGCGCATGCGGCTTCTTGGCACAGCACTGCGCATGCGTCGCTTGCTGTGTGCAGCCCGCATGCGCCGATTCCATGCTGACAGTACGCATGCGCCTTCTGGACATCGCACTGCGCATGCGCACGACAATGCATGCTTTTTTTTCCACAGCCCACTGCGCATGCGTTAGCTTTCGATTTCGCGGTGCACGTGACAATTTCATCACTGCACTGCGCGTGCGCGCCGGTTGATACGGTATTGCGCATGCGCCATCCTCGCTGCCATTATGCGCATGCGCAGTGTTGATCAAGGCACTGCGCCTGGGCGAGCTACGTTTCCGCAGTGTGCATGCGCCTTTTTCGTCAGCGCAGTACGCATGCGCCTGTCCAGCCAACACAGTGCGCATGCGTCTGTTTCTTCATCATTATGCGCATGCGCCACTCTCGCACAAGCACTGCGCATGCTTTCGCCTCAAATCATCTCTACGCATGCACCAGCGGTTCGCTTTGCACTGTGCCAAGAGTTGCGCATGCGCAAAGTGCGCATGCGATTTTTTTTTTTTTTTTTTCGGCAGTGCGCTGCGCATGCGTCCGTTCCCTCGCCGCAGAGCGCATGCGTCAGTAAGTTCACACTGGACTCTTTTTGGTGCAAAATTCAAATCCGTTTTTGCATGCTCGCTGTTGAGCACCGATTGGTTCCGCGGGGGGCAGCAGAGACCGCGGAAAAAACTTCGTTGCATTTCCGCCTATTGGCCACACGATGACAGCAGAGACCGTGGAATAAATTTCGCTGCAGTTTTGCCGATTAGCCACACGATGGCAGCAGAGACCGCGAAGTGAAATTCGAATGTGTGAAAACACAGGAAAGAAATTGGGGGGAAGGGAGACGACGAAGAAAACGAGGAAAACTTCGACAAAGCCACCAAAACTGCGCTCAGTACTTCTGAATATCTGTCAATAAATGATAATAAATAATAAATAGAAAATTGATGTTGTCGTGCTTTTTATTCTACTTTTTTTCAGCCAGTGTGCGAGGTGATGAAAAACCCAGAGTCAATCTGACAGACGCATGCAGCAAAGCAGAACGAGATCCAAAGAGATGCAGAACATAATTTAAATATGCGCCCTTAAGCAATACTCAGCAGAGGTGGAATTAATACCTGGCACAGGAGACACTGAGGAGACATGGGGAGAGGACTCAGAGAGGACACAAAGACACAAGCGGGACATGAGGACACAGAGGGAATGAGGAGGGGGGCGCATGTGAGTCCACTGCACCGTACTGCGTTGAGGACTGGCTTTAAAAACAAGGCCGTGTTCAGAGTATTAAGGACATGATAACGCTGTAAAGGTGTTTGAATAAACAACTAGTTGCAAGTTGTGCTGTATGAGAAAGTGTGGGAAGCAGGCGTAGCAGGGAACTTCGTATTGTCACAGCTACAGGTTGATGGACATGAGTAATAGCCAATGACAACATGACAAGTGGACTTAGAAGTTATATAGTCTGTTGCTCTACGATTAAACATTGGCCTTAGTTGCTAACTCGTGTCAAGTTATTGCTAAGATCCCACAATCCCACTCCTGCAAAATGGTGCCTGAACAGGGACCTGAGGCCGTCTCAGAAAAACCGTACAAGGCCGTCTGAGAAAAGCTAAAGCCATCTCAGAAAAGCTGCATGAGTCCATTTGAGAAGGGAAGAGCATCCCTGAGATCAGATGGATTTTTTCACAGGAGAAAGGACGCCAGTTGAGTGAGCGCTTACTAAAACCGACAACGGAAGATGACATGGAGCTGGAGGTAGCCCTGTCACTATTATCAAGCTTCTTAGAGAAGCGGGGAGTGAAGCTCTGTGCCAAAGCCTTATCGTTGTTAGTTACGACAGGCCAGACAAAAGGGCATTTCAATGACTTGAGTACAAGTCCTTTTCAAATTAAGGAATGGCAAGATTTTGGTGATGTTATTTGGGACGCTGTAATAGATGGAGAAAAGTGGGCAAAAAGGATGCGGAGTCCCTGGTGGGAGTTTATTAACGGCCTAAGAAATACCAAGCAGCGAAAAATACTGTCTGGAACGTAATGCAGGTGTTAGACCCAGCTGAGGACAATAAGATGACAGGATCGGCGTTCAGGGCAGGAGGGCAATCACTTTTCAAACCATCACCCCTGCTGATTTTGTCAGAGGCTGAGGTTTGCGATCCAAGCTCACCATGTGGGATTGGCCCAGAAAAGAGTGAGCCCACCACCTCCCTGCGGCCTATCCCGTCCATGACGGATGGAACAGATCTACCTGCTCCAGGCTACCAACATGACTGATCCTTCTGAATCCCAAATCAGGGGAGTCATTGTCCGATGATGACGAAGCCACCCCTCAGGAAAGGAGAGTAGGCAGGAAATTGGGGGGGCATGGTGGTTTAAGCATGCAACCTATGAGGGGTCGGGGGGAAAGAGGGCAGTGGTGCCTGCGAAAGGGGTGGCTGTGGGGAGAGACTGGAGGGGCCAGAGAGCCCCCCCCCCCATTGCTACCCTGGTGCTGCGCCCATGGACGGCGCATTGACAGAGAACCACTCTGTCTCCTCCTTTGTTATGGTTTGAATGATGTCCCGTTTGCATTGATTGGCCAAAAAGAAAAAGGGGGAGTGAGGGGCCTGGAATGGGTATTTTTGGGAGGCCCGAAAACAACGGCGAGGTCTGTGCCCGAAGCAGCAGCTCAATTGATAAAGAAAGGATGATTGCAATGTATAGAATTAGATGGCAAGGGAACGAGAGACAATAATGCTTCCATTTAACAAGGAACACCTGAATTGGTACTTGCTCTAAAATAATTCTCTCACATTCTTTTTTAAATTTTTCCGGGGATATGCTTTGTGCAATTCCCCCCATTCCCACATTACAATGGATGCTTCACAGCACATGGGCCCCAAAGCCGTTAGGAATGAAGGTACCCATTCAAACAGCTAGGATGATATTCACTGACGCAGGACGATGGCTAAAGAAAGCGGCCCCAGTATGGAAAGAAAATGGGCGTTGGGTCCATTATGGGTTCCGGCTAGATGGACGTGTTTGTGTAATTCGCCTGCTACTTCTGGGGACAGCAAGGGAAGCCATACACCGGATAGATCCACAGCTGAACGGCTTGGTTACATGGTCTCAAGCAGTGAATCAACCTGATTTCTGCCTTAGTCTGCAATCAAAACATTCACTCCCTAGAGACTGTAACAACCAAGTTGAACTATGGTCCCTCACTGCTAAAGTCTTTGTGTCACTTTTATGGCTTGGACTTGCCGCTGGAACCACACTGAAGCAAATAGAATGACTCGCATGCTGGTTGGAGAAGCAGGCTAACATCACCACAGCTGTTCTTACTGAAATTATGATGGATCGATCAAGTCTCCACCATGTGGTGCTTCGGAATTGAGCAGCCATTGACTTTTTGCTTCTTGCTCAAGGACATGGGTGTGAAGATTTTGACAGCAGATGTTACTTCAATCTACTGGAGCATAGCAATTCTATTCATAAACAGCTGCAGTGGCTACGCAATCATACAATGGCTATAACACAAGATCGTAACCCGTTAGATGATCTCTTTGCAAAATTAGGGATCTCCAGATGGGTATGGGGAATAATATTAGAGGGTTTGTGTTGGGCCTTAATCCTTGTTCTAATGTTTGTTGGCTTTAATGTTGTTATCAAGTTGGTTACGAGAGCTATGCACAAACTTGCTCCTTCAATATTTGTGGTGCAAAAAGAAAAAGGGGGAATTATTGAGGACGGTTTTTAAAAACAAGGCCATGTTCAGAGTATTAAGGACATGATAACACTGTAAAGGTGTTTGAGCAAACAACTAGTTGCAAGTTGTGCTGTATGAAAAAGTGTGGGAAGTAGGCATAGCAGGGAACATTACATTGTCACAGTTACAGGTTGACAGACATGAGTAATAGCCAATGACAATATGACAAGTGGACTTAGAGGTTATATAGTCTCTTGCTCTATGATTAAACATTGGACTTAGTTGCTAACTCGTGTCGAGTTATCGCTAAGATTCCACAATCCCACTCCCACAGTATTGCACTTGCGTGAGTGTGAGCACTACAATGCACATGTGCTAAACTCGGGAACACAAAATGTGTGCCATCTTTTGCACCATACTGCACATGCGATGAGCACGTCACCTCACCGCGCATGCGCTGGCATTTGCACGGCTCTGCAAATGCACCAGCCTTGGCAACACAATGCGCATGCGTGAATCTCCAGGCCATACCATGCATATGCCGTTATTCGCACCGTACTACTCATGCAGCATGCACATCACCTCAGTGCACGTGCGGCACCTATGGCACTGCACATAACTCTTTTTTGCAACGCGCATGCATGTGCCCCAGCAGCCCATGCACTGATCTCATCACTGCACATGCGTCATATTTTGCACAGCACTGTGCATGCTCTTCTCTCTTTCTCTGCATTGCTCAGCACATGCACTTCTTTGCCTCTGCAGTGTGCACACGCCCGCCTTGGCTCTGCACACACATTTGTCACAGGAACACATTGCTCATGCAGTATCGATCACATTGTGGTGTGCACACACCAACGTTTAACCTCGCTATAGTTGCCATCTGCAGGCTCATGCGTCATAGACACTGCTGGTCACAGCAGTGCACTGCACATGTGACACACTGGGCACCGCACTACGCTTGCACCATTGTTATCACAGTACTGCACATGCACCTGTCTCAGCAATGGCCTGTGAATCCGGCTAGGTGCACACATTCTTACGTATGCTTCTCTTCTGGTACACACCTGTCAAGGAGTTGACCAGATCAATCTATGCCCGTGACAGGGGCACCAGGCCTCTGCCCTCCCCCCCCACCCCAGTCCCACAAAAATAGGAAGGAAGGAAGGGAGAAAAAGAGCAGCGGCAACAATCTATGGAGGAAAACTTATTTTACTATAATATTGGAATACAAGATAACACAATATATACAATTTAATTGAAATTGAGATTAATAAATCAGACAAAATGAGAGAGAGAGTTCCTGGGACCAAGTCAAACCTGAACAGCTTGGAACGGCCAGGAAAGCACCTCCAGCACCTACTGCCAGGCAGCAAGAGAGCGCCACCCCCACCCGGAAGGGCCAGATCCCGGGACTTCTGTAATGTACAGGGATAGGAACCTGGAATTGGGGCAGGGACACTTTAATACACCGTACACTACATGATGTTCTGATGTGGAATACTGAAACCCCAAAACAAAAAAACAAAAACATAGAACCATGACAACACCTACACGTTCAGTTTTTTTGATGCCTCATTACACATGTGACAGTGCATGATCTGCTGGGAGCCTAAATAGTACGTTCTCAAAGCAGACTCGAGCTTAACAAACAGAGAGAAAATAGACACGGAGCATTCTGGATTGGAAGAGAGAATTGTAGCATGGAACCAGCAGCCCAAGTATTATATCATTACCAATCTGGGGTCTTACCTGATGATCAGTGCCCGTAATTTGGATCCTAAGCGGGGTGGCCCATGTCATCTGCAACATTTTCAGGGCACTGGGTCTGCTGTCTCGAGGTCTTTCATTCAGGTCCCGCAGGGTTTCATACAGTCTTTTCGTCCACCCCTGCAGGGACTGTGAGTCTGCCTTCAGAGCAGCCTTAAGAATACTGTTATAACATTCGATGAGGCCTGCCCCCGTTGAATTATATGGCAGGTGGAATCGCCATTCGATGTTATTTTCTTCTGCCCAGCGCTGTATCGTTGCACCATAAGATGAGTCCCTTGGTCGCTCTCAATGACTTGAGGTGTCCTGTAGGCAGACATCAGTTTAGTGAGTGCCTTGATGGTATATGCCTGGTTTACTTTCGGTACTGGATAGGCCTGCAGCAGCCCACTTGCAGTGTCGACACAGGTCAGGGCGTATCTTGCCCCTTCAGAGCAAGGAAGGGGCCTGATGTAATCGGCGTGCCATCACTGGAGAGGATTGTGTCCTATAGCAAGATGGGCTGTTGTTCCAGGCAATGATCTCAGTCTCATCTTGGAGCAAGCATCGCAATCCTGGCATGCCTGGACAATATCAGATAGTTGTATGGGCAGTCCCCATGCTTTAGCAGCTGCCCACATTGTCTTTTGTCCAGCATGCCGTAGCTTCTGATGTAACCAGCAGGCGATGTCCTCAGATGGTGAATTCTCAATCCATCGAACTCAGGCCAGTGTGTCGGCTTCGTTTCCCGGTGACTGTAGGGGCTGATGACCAGAAACATGGTAGACACGTACAGTCCTGTGTTTGACCGTATTCCATATATCTAACCACATGTCTTTGCCCCAGATCGGTCAGGCGTGGATTGTCCATTCCTGGGTGGCCCACTGTGCAATCCAAAGAGTGAGCCCCCAGTACACAGCCCAACTATCTGTGCAGATGTTCAGGATACCATCACCGGGTTCCTTGGTTATAACCATCCACACGGCTCGCAGTTCTGCCCGTTGGCTGCTCTGACCATCCCCCTCATCAAACCAGATTGTCTCGGTGGAAGGATGGTATGCTATTGCTCTCCACTTGCTCGGGTTGCCCTTGCTGGACCCATCTGTGTACCAGGCATCTTCAGGGATAGGATATTTTCCCTCCTGAACGGGACTCTTCTCTGGTGGAGCGACCAGTATTTCTTTTGGTGCATCACTGTGATACGTAACTGGGCCTAGGATCTTCTGGAGTTCTTCTTTCAAGGGTGATGAAGACAGACTGCTCCTTTGGCTGAGATAGGCGACCCATCGTGCCACTGTTTGTGCTTGGGCCACCCCTGTCTTAGGAAGGTGGGTCAGATCTTTCACCTACCCCTGAATTGGCAGAGTGGTCTTGACTATAACTGCAGCTGTTTGAGTTATTGGTTCTACTGCCTGTAATGCCGAATAGGCAGCCAATAACTGTTTTTCAATCATACTGTATCTTTCTTCTGCTCCGTGCCAAACCTGAGACCAGAAACCAATGGGGGTCCGAACAGAACTCTGGCGTTGCAACAGGCCCCAACCGAAGCTGTCTTGAGTAACACAAACATCCAACTTGGCTGGGAGGGTAGGATCAAATATACCCAATGTCTGGGCTTGTTTAACTGCCAGTTTCGCCTGTTGGAAAGCATCCTGTTCGGTTTTCCCCCAGTCCCATAGCTGCCCCTTTTTTTGTGAGTCTGTATAGTGGCCTTAGCAGCTGTGCTAGGTGAGGTACAAAGGAATGCCAGTAACCCAATATACCTAGAAACTCTTGCAGCTGCTTTGATGTTGTAGGGACTGGGAACGCCTGAACCTTATCTATAACAGCACTGGGTAGCACTTTGGTCTTTCCTGACCAAACCACCCACAGGAATTTTATGGACAGGCCTGGACCTTGCATCTTTTGGGGATTTATAGCCCATCCCCTCTGTTGTAAGTAGGTGATTAATGAATCCGCTGCCTGTGTTACTGCCTCCAGTGAGTTGGATGTCAGCAGGAGATCATCAATATAATGATATAGGTTAACATCATCAGGTTTTCTCCAATCAGCCAGGTCACACGCCACTAGATTGTGACAATACGTTGGTGAATGCACGTCCCCCTGTGGCAGGACCTGAAAGGTCCACTGCCTGCCTCCCCATGTAAACGTAAACTGATCTTGCGATTCCTCAGCAATTAGGATACTGAACGAATTTGCTAGATCTAGGACACAATGATAGGTTTTTGTCTCCCTACTCAATGTGTCCATTAGGGAGGCAATATTGGGTACGGCCGCATGAATAGGCGGCGTGACCTTATTTAATTCTCTGTAATCTACTGTCATCCTCCATGTGCCATCCGACTTTCGCACTGGCCATATGGGAGAGTTACATGGCTGTGCGCAGGTCTTATAATACCCACTTTTTCTAATTCCTGCACCGTTCTCGATATTTCATCTTGCCCACCCGGGAGTCTATACTGTCTAACATTAGTAATCCGGCGCGGTTTCGGCAGGCAAACAGGCTCATGTTTCACATGGCCTCTTAATATTGCCTGCACCGCCCGGATACTGATACATCTCTGTCGAAGTCTGAACTCTCCCACGGTTGTCTGGAGAGCCAGACCCCATAGAATATCTCTGCCCAGGATGTATTCTTGGACTGGGGCAATAGACACCTTGTACTCCCGGGGAGGGAGACACCCAACCCACAGTTTTAACCATGTTTGGGTGACAGGAATAGTCTGTCCCCCAAAACCACCAATCATCACTCTGTCCCCATCAAATTTCGTCAGATCTCCATAGATAATTGATGTTTCAGCTCCAGTGTCCACTAATGCCATAACTCTCTGAATATTTTTTCAGGACCAATAAATCATTAATTCTACATAGGGCCTCCGGTCCCATCTGGAGGCCCTACAGGGACTAACATCCCTTGTCACGCCATGAATTGTGCTATGGCCAATTCCTTTGCTTCTGGTGGCTCAGGCATTGTGGCCTGAGACGCCTGAGGCGGCTTTTTTTTCCTATTTGGATCAATGAAATCTTCTAGGTTCCATGTTGTTGTTGGTACCCTCTCGATAACCTTCACCCTTGATTCCTTAGGGTAGTTCTGGAATTTTTGATTGTCCTTTAGTTGTCTCCAGAGCTGGAGAAGGACGTGGTTGGGCTGGCGGTCGATCTTAGCAAATTGGACCCCAGCCCGAATTAAATCATTAAACATTTGTTTTTGGGAGACCGTTATGGGTCCTGACTGAGGAGCTTGAGTAGCCGGCATTTTGGTTTTACTTACTGGCAGAACCTCTGCTTCTTCCAACATCCAAACGTTGCACCTAGTCTGCAGACGCTCTGTTTCTCCCAAGTCAGCCACTAACTGGGCAGCCTGCTGGACTACGGCTTCTGAGGCCACCAGGGGATTTAATATAGAGACTAGGGTACCATAGAGAAGGCAGGGAGCTTGCTGTAAAATCAAGTCTCTCAGCCCTGCTGAAAATTTAACCATACCAGGGCCATCAAATGTGTCTTCATAGATAGCCTCTCTTACACCCAGTTCACAGATATAATTCTGGAGGTCCTCCATGGAGGACCACAAGCCTGTATGTAACGGTATGTCTGATTTATTTGGCCATACCATACAGCAGGCCGCCATTAACCATTCTAGTATGGAATGGTTTTCATCAAGGTATTGATTACCCGCGTATAACCTCTGCCTGAGAGCAGGATGGACAGTCATGGTGGCCAACTTAGCTATTTCTGGGCCATTCACCAAGACACTTTCTGCACCAGAATCCCACAGCCTTAATAACCAAGCCAGCACACTTCATCTAGGCTTCTGCCGAAATCGCTGTACTAAGTCCATCAATTCTGTTGCTGTGTATGGCCGGGCCGTTACATGTCAATGAGTCTGGGCAGGGGGCCACTGATCAGGCAGCACCCCTGGGTTACGACAGGACGGACTTCTAGAGGATCGGTCAGAATTGGATATTCAAGATCTAATTTGGATTGTTTATTTTCCTGATCAACAAAGTTTGTTGATTCAGAAGTCTGGTCACCGTTCATTGAAATGTTACAAACTTGGCCTATGGGAAGATGTAGAATTGGCTTCTTTGCTGTTAATACACCAAGTTCTTGCTCTAGTTTTTCAATACAATCTTTCAAAAGTTGATTTTCATTTTCAAAAGTACTATTTCTTATTTCCACATGATTTAAGGCACTTAGTGGCCATGCCACCGTGGAGGCAGCCAGTTGTCTTTCTTTAGTGACGAGAACATCCTTGCTAAGTCCCTGAAAGTAATCCGCCATGTGATATATGGAAATATTGCCCAAAACACACAAGGGACCCCATTTTTCAATGATAACTGCTAGCTCATAATAGGGGGATCCCACAAATCCTGGGATTTGCCCTGGAATCATTTTCTCTAGAGGAGTATTGTTCTACCCCTTGACCCATTTATAGAAATTCCAAAGAAAAGAAATGATGTAAATTTTAGCATATTTGGCCTGCCTGGCTCACTAAGCGTGTAATCAAAGAATATTAGGCTGTTATAATCACAAAATAAGTAAGAGAGTTAGGCAAAGCAGACTATGATAACAAAAGAGAATAAATGGCAGGCTTACCCCAATCCTGGGCTCACTCACAAAACTCCAGCAGAGCAGACCTCCAGCAGAGATCCTTCCCCACTGGCAGCCAGCTCTTAAATAGGTCTAGGAGGGGTGCAGCCAGGCTCCCCCCTTCCTGCAGCACGGCTGAATTGCCTTCACCTGTGCTCCTCTGGCTGACTCAGTGCTCGCTTCAGGTGCTCAATCAGAGGTTCAAGTTGTGACCCAGCGGTTCCATACACCAGGGTGAGCGAGCAGGGCTGAGGGAGAGCGGGGTCAGTGTGAGCGGGCATAGTCAGCACTGAGCCCCGCCTTCCCAGCTGCTGGTAGGAGGTGCCGTGGGGAGAGGTGATTGGCTGCAGGGACAGCAATGATGAGGAAGCGGAGCTGGGAGACCCTGCCTTGGTAGCCCCTTCTGCTGGCCTCTGACATGGTCCCCATCGCTCTGACCATGCCTCCGACCTTCAGCCCCACTCGCTGACCTCTGACCCCACAGGGCCCTTAGATGGATGAGCTGCTGCACATCCTCCACCTGCTTTCAAACATAATGTATTCCCAATAAAGCAATGGATGGAACCACTCAGCACCACTCTTTTGGGCCCTTGAAGGGAATAGGGTCCAGGGGGTGATTGGTGTGAGAAACACGCTCAAGATCAAAAGTTTCCAATCAGGCAAAATCTCTGTGAAGGGCATTTTATTCATGATTGCAACAATGAGCACACACCCCCTGCTGACAAGGGAGAAACTGTGCAACTAGTCAGTGAAATCCATTCTGTTACATACCATTAGTCCAATGCAGGTAAAACCTCTCCTAGCACTCATTGGTTGAGCATCTCAGGCTCAACAGTCTTCTGACGCCGTTGCTACATTATGCTTCCATAGCTACATTATCCTTCCATAAAACGTCTGTTACAACCCATTGTCTTTGGGTATGTTCTTTGCTTTTTATGGCGATAGGAGGACAGTATTTTCAACTATCTGTGTGCTAGTTCTGTCCCGTACCAGACTCTCCCCAACCCTATATAATTATCTGGTGCCTGTGCCAATTTTACTTAGGTCGGAATACCTCAGTCTCAACTTCACACCGGTGACTTTCTTTGTGAGAGGCAACTTATCCTATGCTACATACACAGATACTGGAAATTTCCATGGCAAAAACACAATCTACCTCTCACATTTGGGGTCATTCAGATGGATTTGAGGTTGTTAAGGGCACTTTGGGACCTCTTCGTGTTCCCCACATGGCATTTTGGGGTCAATTAGGGGGATTCTGTCATCTTCCAGTGGCATTTCCAAGTCCCGTGGGGCAGTGTGGGGTGCAGAGGAACGCTCTGTAGTTTTGTGGTGTGGGTCTGGGATACTATGGGTCGCTCTATGGTCCTTTGTCATGGGTCTGGGCTCCCCGAGAGCACTCTACAGGGCCTGTGGGTCAATCTGGGATCCTATGGGGTGGGTTTGGGTCTCTGGGATCCGTATGGTTCACTGTGGGGCCCATTAGGGTGAGTCTGAGGTCACGGGGACTCTTTAGGTCCCTATGCAATGAGTCTGGAGTTCCTGTGGGTACTGTAGGGCATTATGCACTGAGTTTGGAGTCCTTTAGGGCACTATGGGGTGTGTTTTGGTCCAGAATGTTGTGATTTTGGGGACTTTGGGGTGCCACTAAGGAGTCCCTACAGCCCCTCACCCATGAAAAGAAATACCCAAAATGCCCCAAGTTCACCTCAAAAAGCAGCACAACCCATCGCAACAGACCTCGGCATCATAACCCTGACATACCTCCAGATTGCCAAAAATCTCCAAAACGTCCCAAAAGCCAAAACATAACCCAAATGGCGAGGATCGCATCTTCTTGGTCTCCTTGCAAGCGATGATGTAGTCATCCTGCATCTGTATGCATGGGGGAAAAACTGGCAGTGGTAAAGAGATGGTCCAGGCGGCACGCGCCAGTCTCAAGAAAGCTCTGCACGTGCGCCAGGCTTGAAGCAACATTACTGTCATGGTTCTATGTTTTTTGTTTTTGTTTTTTTGTTTTTGGGTTTCAGTATTCCACATCAGAACATCATGTAGTGTACGGGGCATTAAAGTGTCACTGCCCAATTCCAGGTTCCTATCCCTGTACATTACAGCAGTCACGGGATCTGGCCCTTCCGGGTGGGGGGGGCGCTCTCTTGCTGCCTGGCAGTGGGTGCTGGAGGGTGCTTTCCTAGCCGTTCCAAGCTTTTCAGGTTTGAATCGGTCCCGGGAACTCTCTCTCTTTCATCTTGTCTGATTTATTAATCTCAATTTCAATTAAATTGTATCTATTGTGTTATCTTGTATTCCAATATTATAGTAAAATAAGTTTTCCTCCATAGATTGTTGCCGCTGCTCTTTTTCTCCCTTCCTTCCTTCCCATTTTTGTGGGACTGGAGTGGGGGGGGGGAGGGCAGAGGCCTGTCGCCCCTGTCATGGACATAGATTGATCTGGTCAAATCCGTGACAATTACGCACGAGCTGGGCCGGGCACAGCAATATGCATGCACCAGTCTTGAGAACACATGGCGCATGCGCCAGACTTGAGAGAGCTGTACGCCTGCGCTATTCTCTATTCAGTATTACACATGCGCTCCACTCTATGAAGAATTACACATGCGCAAATTGTCTGTACACAATTGTCTGTTCCTGGGTTGGTGTTGGGCATATAACCACCTGAGGGAACAGACAAGGAGCATTCTGGGTTGGAAGGGTGGAGAATATCACTGAGCCTTCTGTCCAAATATTGATTTCTCACCCATATCTCCATGCTTCCTAGAAAGTGGCTCCGTTTACACTTTTTCGGGCGCATGCGCACTACTGTCTGAGCACCAAGCATAATAAATACAGGCGGATTTGCAGAACAAAGTTATAAGAAAGTAAGCAAGCGCCTTCCGCATTCCTGCGTTTTGCTGCCTCGGCACCTGAGACAGATGCAGTTCCGCAGATTGGCCACGCGGTGGCAGCAGAGACTGCGGAAAGGGCTTCGCCGATGCGCTGAGGGGCGCACCACAACCTTGGATGTTCGGCTCTTCTTTTGATTTCAGATTAACACAAAGATGGAAGAGTGGGGAAAAAAAAAAAGGGGGGGAGGGGGGGGGGGAAGCCAAGAAAAAAAAATATTCTAAAGCCAGGTGTATGGGAACTATTGAGTGACAGCCTGAACCCCTGATTGATCACCTGGAGAAAGAACCCGGTCAGCCCTGAGAGCACAGGTGAAGACAATTCACCTGTGTGACAGGACGGGGTGGAGCCTGGCTCCACCTCTTTTAGAGCTCATTTAAGGGCTGACTGCTGGTGGAGAAAGGTCTCTACCTGGAGATCTCTTCTGTGTCAATCTTTTCACTACAAACCCCTGAATCTTCTGATAAGGTGGGCAATCTTTTTCTCTTCCTTTATAGTGCCTTTCTATTGTGCTGGTCCTCCTGCTATCATGCCTTTGTTGTAATGCTATTCCCCTTGCATTGATCTGTCCAGATGTTAACCAGGAAGACTTTGTAAATTGTTTACAAATATCCATGTACATAATGATTGACTGTCTTTTTTATAAGTGTCACTTTTATAAGTGACATTTCTTTAAATATTCATGCACTTAAATCAAACTACCAGGCAAATTTGATCATAATGAAAGCATATTAGCAGAAAGCACAGGGCAGTTCTGATACTTTATCAGCCTGTCGTTTACTTATATTTTAAACTTTTTTTTTTTACGAGTACACTTATTGTATTTTAAAAATGCCAAAAATTAACTGATTTTGCTGAAAACATATGTGATAGTTCTGTTCATAATGATGGAGAATTTGCAGAGTGATTAATGGCACCTTGGCTCTCAGGTTGGTCTCCTTTTCTCTCCATTTTTGGATGTGGCTGTTTTCTTACTATGCGTGATATCAAAATTTGACTGAGGCTATAGATGGTCTTAGTTATCTCTGTGGGGGTGCTGCTCTGGATGACCTTGAAGTTACATTTGTAGTAATTGGAGCACCTTGTTGAACATGAGGGCCCTGCAGCCTGGCTTAAGTGTGGTGGTGCTTCTGCCCCTCATCACAATTAAATACAGTGGAAGCAGAAAGGGGTTGGAGGTAATGTTCTGGGATAACCAGTTCTAAGACCTCACAAATACATGCATCAAGGGTGCAGTAAAGCACACAGGCAATTCCAGTGCATAGCCTTGGGTTCCAGACTGCACTGGTGTGGGCCTCTCAGATGCCATGGAGCATGTAGTCAAGCCCAGAGCGTAGGCACAGGTGCCCTAGAACGCTCCCCTGGGACTCAGTGCTCTCTAATGTGCCCCAGAGGTTTTGTGGGGCCTCACGGTCAGCTCTAGAGACACCTAAACATATCCCTGAGATATTGAGCAGGCTTTAAGGAGGCATCCTAGACACATCTCAGAGCACACTAGAGACCTCTCAGCTCCTTGGTGTGCTCTAGGGTTCTTTACTGGTTTCCCAGTGTGTCCTTCTGTATTTGGCACCATCATAACATGCTTCCAAAGCTCCCAGAGTCATGCTAAAGGATTCACAGTGTGCACCAGAGACCTCCCTGAGCCATCCAATGTGCTTTAGGGAACATTAATGGGCTCCCAGAGCCTGTCATGCCCCCCGCTGTTCTTCCCGTGCTTCCCACTGTATCCTAGAGGCTTCTAAGGACACCAAAGTGAAATACGGGGCTCCCCACAATATTCTATGAATGCCACAGTGTGCTCTGGAGTGCCCTATAGGTTTTCCAGTGTACCATACTGTAGCCCAAGCACACCTCAGTGTGCCACATCAGGTGCTGCTCCCTGAGCAACTGTAGGGCATCCTAGGGTGCACTGAGAACCTCTGGGTGCCCTTTGTGGTGCCATCACACAAAGTGGGTGTACAAACTGATGCGGAGACTGCTGTTACCTCTCTGGGCACCCAGCAGCTGGTCTGCAAACTTTGGTTCCAGGGCACGGAAGAAAAGGTGTTTTTTCGTCGCTGTGCAGCACGCAGGTACGTAGAGGCGCGCAACGAAGTCGTGTTCCTTCCCCCGTGGCAGTTGCGCGGGGTCCGCTTTATACTCACCGGCCTGCAGTACCGGGCTGCTACAGGTGGCGGCAGCACCGAGGGCCGCAACGCTGCAGCGCGTGCGTGGATACGGGGCGGGCACCGGGCGCTTCGCTTCGGCCCTGAGATGGTCGCGTGCTGCGGGCGCGGGGGCAGCAGGAGCCGAAATAGGGCGTTGTGGCGTGGGGGTGCGATGACCGAGGCGACAGCCAGCGGGCAGTGGAAAAGCGAACAGCGCTGGGAGCTGTCGGTGCGATACAACAGTCCTCGCCTTAATCTGAGCGGTTAGAGCAGGCGTAGTTCTTTACACATTCGGATGCGTGCGTGGTTCTGCCGGAGGCCGCAGGCGTGGCGCATTCGCAGCGCAGTGCGGTTAGAGAAACGAGGCGCTGGTTCGGCGGAACTGTGCCGTTGGCGCCATTCGTGTCTTTTCCGAGTTGTTCTGCTTCTGTGAAAGAGGTCGAGGACGCCAAGTCGTTGCTGCCGCTCCTGCACGGCGCGTGCGTGGCAGTGAGGCACGAAGGGAGTCTGCGTTACCTTTTGCTTTAATCGCCGGGCGGCAGCTGCGCCCTGCAGTGCCTGTTGCGCTGTATTGGGTTTTTGCTCCTGCAGGGGGCAGCAGCGTTCAGTCACGGCCCCCTGGAGGAGTTCGGTTCCGTTCGGTGAGAACTCGCGGCTGCATTAGCGAGCAGTGCTGTTCATTGAAGGAACAGACTGCAGATTCTTTTGGATTGCCGCTGCTGAACGCACTGTCTGCAGAGCACATGCAGGTTCCAAAACTGAGTAATACAGGCCTGTAGTTCCCGAGCTCTTCCTTTCTCCCTTAAAAAATGAGTGCTTTCCTTTTTTCCAATCACCAATGACTTTGCTTGACTGCCATGACTTTTCAAATGTGACAGTGCAAAATGGTGCAGGGCAGGAATGATTGGGAATGCACGGGAGTTTCCTGGTTATGCACAGAGAGGAGGGGATAGAGACAGTGGTGATGCTGTCTCCATAATTGGAAATAATCTAATGAATGTGTGAGAAGAGGGAGTAGGGAGATCCCGACTGCTTTGTAGGAGTTCTCAGTAATGAGGTGTTAGTGTGTCATGCCTCTCCTTATAAATCAAAACACTGAAAAGTTAAATGGCTTCTAATAGTGTCGCTTGAATAAATTGTGCCCTTCTTTTTCTCTGCTTGGATCAAAAGTGGTTTGTGAGATTTCTGACTCAACTTTAGAGCTGTCATAAATACTATTGCCCACTGTATGCAATTATTGTATCTTATCACCTGAGTCCTTACTAAAATTGCTTCAGCTGCACTTTCCTCTTTTGATTGTTTGTCACTAAAGATGTGAGGTTGGAATTGGCATGTGGATGAGACAGAAGGAAATAGTATGGCAGAAGTTGCAGTCTACGCCAACTCTATCAAACAACACTGAATTCAGAATGTTTCTTGGTTAACAACCCAGCTGCAAGGAAAAGCTCTAAAATCAGACTTTGCATTATCTCTGACTTAAATTTGCATCAGAGTTGCTCTTCACGAGAAGCCAAGTTTCGTTAGTACCAGGGCTTAATGTTTTTGAAAAGAAATTGAGCAAACATTCTTGCTTTACTTTGACAAAAAGCATTGTACATACACTTCTTTATTTTGTGTATAGTTTTTTTTCCCCCTAGGAGTGCTAAATATTTTTAAAAGGTATTACTGAAGGCTCATTCATTCAGAAATATTACTTATATGGTAATTATATCTATAGAACAACAAACATGTGCTCTGAAGAAGTGAACTACTCAAAGACTTTCAACAGAAATCCTTGTGAGGTCTGGACCTGGTGCCAAAATTAAGAATGAAAGAAGGAATATGAGTTTGTCAGTCCTTTGTTCTTCCCATCTGCTGTTATTGCCAAAACCCTTGGGTCTCACCTAGAAGGCAGATTGATCCTATGTCAACAGTCCTATGTAGACATTCCAACCTAATCTTGGGCAGTCCCTTCTAATTCACCCTTTGGTTCTCTGTGCAGTATACCAACTATTTAGGTGCACTTTTGACAGATGACTGAGTGTAGAGGGATGACAGAATTGAGTCTTTGGAGATCTTTCAAAACCTTGTGTGTGGTCCTATGGTAACTGGGACTCCTGAACTATGGTGAGAACGTGTTGGATATTCTCATCCTTGAACAAGTGAAATGCTTCAGAAATGGCTTGCTAGAAGCAAAGCTACGCCAGGTAGAATGGAAAGATTTCAGTGCTGATGCTCAGATATGGTCTTGTCAGGAACGTGTTGGCTCCATAACGCTTTCATGCATCCTGTATTACTTACCTGGCAAACTAAAATCAGTGTTGGTGGGGTTTCCTACCATAAATACAAGTGCTCAAGAGCAAGCTGAAAAAGTTGATTGCCTGGTTCAGTGAGAAGTGAGTTAGCATTGTGGGAATTTCTCACACCCTTCCTCACATGTGCTTCTACTTGATGAACGTCTGAATGCAGCCAAGCTATGCAGTAATAACCCAGCAGCTGGGAACTGTTTGGCCTGTTCCAAATGTGGAACAATAAAAGAAAGTCTTAGCTGTCTGCAAGAGAGGGAAATGCTTATCTTAGTATAAGACTTAGTATAAATCTTAGTATAAGACTAAAATGAAATTTTTGGTATTTCAGACTTTATTCATTCCAGTTTTAGCTCCCAGCAAAGCTTTCTTCAGAGGGTATATGTATCACAAGGAGTTCATCCTACAATTTGAGCAGTTGTGAAAAACTGTTTCCATAATCTGATCACACCAGTTTTACGTCACCCCGTGCAGCATAACCTCAACATTTAAGGGAGAGGTTTAGGCCTTTCCCCCAAGAACAGTGTTGAACTGGAAGTACTTTAGTAGCAGTCTTGTCCCATTTTTTTTTTTTCCTCCTTACATTTATAACTTGTATTTTGCTTAAAACTTACTATTTCCTTACCTTTTCTGGTAAGGGATTGAGTGTGAGCTTGTTTATCTGCTTTATGACCCAGGTTGGTCAAACTAACAAAATAAATTGCCTGTCTCAACAGGCTTTGCTTTTCCTCTTGAAATATATGTATCTTTTTATTTTGTTTGCTTCTGTGTATATGAAAATTACAGGAAGTTTAATTAGAGACTCTTCTGCTACATGGCTCCTCTACTCACTACTGGCAAAGGCATTCGGGTCAGAATAGCAGACATAAGCTGTACGTAAGACAAAAATGTACATAACAGCTTCTCTCTGTAGTCAGCAACATGGCAGATCATTGTCTATACAGACATTTAAGAAATAATTAGCCTAGGTTTTGAAGGCAGCCATTCTGGGATCGACGCAGTAGCTTGCTGGTGGGGAAACAACAGTGCAAGGAATTCTCCCATTCAGCATTCTACTTTCAGTAACTGGTCAGAAAGGAGTGGAATGCAGAGGAAGTGATAACTCTTGAATGTCACTGTATCCTACTATTTTTTTTTTTTTTCCTTAAAGCCTGAACAGTGGAAAAAAAAAAAACCTCATATCCAAATGATCAGTTCTATGGGTGAAGCAGAGAGGGACATTTCTGTGGCTTTGCATTTGCTGTGATATGGTACCTTGGAGGTAGAACTTGTGTCCAAAACCAAAAATAAGAACAAGGATTTAGCACTGTTTATGATTCTCAGCTATCACACTTGTTTTTATTGTGAGGTACACTTTAGTCCTGTCAGTTACAGATGAGGTGTACATGCTTTTAAAAGAACCCACCAGATTTGAACTTTAAAGCTGAATTTGCTGAAGTTAATGCTCATTTCAACTGGGCTCCTCTAGCATTGGTCCTTCACACATGCCAACTCACAAATGTAAGTGTGTGGTCTTCTCCAGGACTGCGATGGACAGCACTGGCGCTACAAATGACTTTCAGAAATGTCCGCATTAAGCTTCACAAGGAGGCCTGATCATGAGAACAAAAATACTCAATGAGCAAAGCACAAGATGTATTTGTTTGTTTTAAAAAAAGACTGCATAATGTTAAGATAGACCCTGATAACACCTGTGGAGGTGACAGTGTTGAATTTCTCAGTCACCCTTCCAAGATGGAAAGACAGCAGCCTCTGAAACAATTTTCTGATACTGACACAGGATCAAAATTTACTCAGACTGAGAAGTGTTTACAAAAGCTTCCAGTGGATAGAATTATCATCTGCTAATTAATTTCCAGACCATTTAAGGAAGCAGTGGTGTGGATGTAGGTTTGGTGGGAGCAATGGTGTGCAGAGAGGTGCATTCAATCCTTTAGGGTAGGATTATGGCTTGAAATATGACCTCCCACTATACTGCTGTGGCACCCCAGTGGTTAATAGCTCTCTTTGTCCAGGGGTTGCTGTGGAGACTGTTCCTGTACCTCAGGAAGCAGGGACAAGAGAAGTTTCCTGTTTTGAAGAAGGTTTAATAACTATTTTCCTCCAATCAAGGCAGCAGATGCCTGGGCAGGAAATGGAGAACGCAGCTGCCAGCCCTGCTTTGGGTCAGTGGCTGCACTAATTAATGCTGGCAGGGTTTTGTAGCCAAAAAGGACCCAGTGATAAGTGGGCTGCAGAGGTGGGGTGGGGGTTTTAGGTAGAAGGGGCCTGGAGTGAGATGGATTTTGGAGTGAGACTGAAGTAAATACTAATAGTAATAGGAAATGGGTGTTTGGCTTCATCCATTTATGCACCTCTCACATGCCACACTGCACTCAGAATATGGCCCTGATAAAAATGTGGCATATCATTAACTGTTATGTTTCAAAACAATGTTCTGAGGTAGCAGTGGTCACTTTTTCTCTTGGTGATTCATTGCTGAGGGAGACATGCATGCTTTGGGGGTGTCAAATGCATGGTCCCATCAAATGCAGGAAACCGGTCATAATTTCTTCAGCTGTTTTTTGTTTTGTTTTCCAAATAGAATTTAGTGTGTGTTTGCTGACCTCCAGGAGTGAAACTCACTTCTGGCTTCACTGAAGCTAGAACCCCTGTTGACACTGTTTGTGCCAATACTCAGCC
This sequence comes from Lagopus leucura, assembly GCF_019238085.1. Lineage (NCBI taxonomy): Eukaryota > Metazoa > Chordata > Aves > Galliformes > Phasianidae > Lagopus > Lagopus leucura. Next base: position 8,173,636 of record NW_024962279.1, on the reverse strand, counting down.
TTTTGGACTCAGTGCCCAATTTTCTTTCATTGACATCAGTTTTACACCTGCATAACATCCTGACTTACATATCATCTCACTTCATGTGATGCCTGACCCTGCCATCTGCAGTCCTTCAGCTCCCAGCCCACTGTTTGATTCTCTGTGATGTTATTTCCCCTGGTGCTTTATGTAACAGCATCACAGAAGGGTTGAAATACCAGATGCAAACAAGGCTGAGTGTAGTAGGTAAATCCATGCAAGGGTATTTTTAGCTGCTTTTCTCTTTGTTGTCTGTGGAGTTCATGAGCTCTGTGTGTTGCAAATATGGGCACCATGTGCTTTCGACTGCATGATCAACATGTGTATGGATTAAAGATGGATCTGTTTGTGGATGCATCCCTTCTCAAGCTAAGTTAAGTCAAGGGAAGCTTTGCTTGGGTAAAACAAATAAAAACAGCCAAGATTTGAGAACTATGTATCTGGGCAGTTGAGAAACTCTATCTACTGTCCTTCCCTACAGCATTATTAAGGGATCTGTATACATCAACCATCCTTCAAAATCTATTATATCTATGATCTGGGCTTTGGCAGATCATCAGTGGGGATGACCATTGCTGGACTGCCTCCTCCTGTCCCACAGGTTCCCACGTGCTACAGTACCTGCTAAAATACATATCAAAATAACACAAAAACTTGTGATTTCTCAGGCAACTAATACTAGATTAAATATAAAGATTTGTAAAATGATATCCGATTCTGAAATTGTACCTGGAAGAAAGTTAGAGGTTTAGTTCAGTGCAATTTGCAGGGCAACCCCCCCTCTCCTCCCAGTGCTGCATTCATAGTATGATGCCAGAAGCTTTCTGTTAATAAGGCCGCTGCCACCAAAACAGTAAATACAGACCCTTATAAAGAAGAGACAGCAGAGTGAAAGATGATGAAAAATGCTCAGAAATACTGCTTATAATAAAGTGGTAGACTTCATCTTGAAGAACATCTCTATGCGATAACATTAAAAGGCTGAAAAATAATAGGATGCATAGGTAGTGTAGTATGATAGAGTCTCTAGAGCCTCTATCTATTAAGATGGCAAGTAGAGTGCTGGTTTATGTTTCAGTGATTAAAAAAAAAAAAAAAAAATAAGATTCTAACATGCTAGATTGCTCTGATATACTTTAGCACGTAAGTATATGGAGTAGCACTCCTTAAAATGGATTAACCACTTGCATAGATTTAAGCACATACTGAAATGACCTACTGGGTTGGGACCTACAAGCTCATACAGTTCACCTAAGTTTAACAAATCATCAAAAATTAAATAGATACTTGTATTATATTTTAAAGGAAATACTTTGTAAAGTCATTATTAAAAATCAGAATTATTTTTAAAAAGGTATTTCATTTGTTTCGCTATTTGAGTAACGGAAATGGATGTGTTGATTTTTTTCCCATTATTTTTTAAGACAGAGGACAAAATGGCAACTTTCAAGCAGATGTTATATGGTTGTTATTGCATTTAGGTGGAGAGGTCCTAATGCTTTTCATCATGTTAGTATAAGAGATTACACTTTGAATTGTCTTCTAGACTGACAATAAAGAGAACATAAGTCTTTTGCTTAGTAAATGTACTTTAGGTTTCTTTTAAAGACAGTGATCACCGCATAGATGTCTGTTTCTTTATCTCTGTTGCACCCAAACTGTAGCTTAGTTGCCCATCAAGCAGTTCTTGGTGTCCAGAATTACTCCAAACTGCTCAAGAATACATTTCCTGGTGTACAGTGCAGTGTCTCTTAGCAGAGTACACGCTGTATTTTTAACCAACAGAAACCAGTTCAAAGAATCAGATCTGATTGAGAGGGATCAGTGACTCCTGAAGGTACCCAGGCACCCTGCCCTTTGTGGAAGAAGTCAGATTTGAGGACAGACAGCAACTTGTGAGAAGCGCTCAGCTCTTCCAAAGGCTGTGTAACAGAACTGACAATTGGCAATGCTTGCTCTCAGCCAGGCTCTGAGCTACTGATTTGATGCCAGAAGCAGGAGTTACCTCCTTGTCATTAAGTCCCGGCTCAGGAGTGAGGAAAAAAGTGGAATACATTGCTCCAGGAAATGGAGCAATGGTGGTTCACATCACAAACTAAAAAGTGTCTTCGTTCTTTGCCCTGTAGCAGACCGAAAAAGGATTTTGAATGAAGCATATTAGAAACAGTACAAGAACTATAAGACCACGTGGTGTACTTGCTTATTTTTTTTTTCCCCCAAAGGCTTTGTTTTGCTGTTAATACCTAACCAACACTTATCCATTATGTATCTAGCTCCAGATATGAGAAAACTTTATCATTTCGACTGTTTTTCAAGTTCTTGGGAGAATCCCTAAAATTCTGTGGCTCACATTCTTAGTATTTCTGTAGACATGTTTTCTTTCCTTCCAGCTGCCCCGTTCCCCAGTGCATTATTATTTTTTACATATATAACTGAAAAGCTGTTCTCCTGGAAAACATGCTTTAAGGCAATTTTTTCAAATTGTCTGTACTGTGATTTATTTTTTTCTACTTGTGGTTTCTTTTCCATTGTTTCACATAAACTTTTTCCCATACATTGCAACAACACAGAACTGTATTCCTGAAAGCTGCTTCAGATAATACTTTCTGTTGACGTGAGATACTTGGATTGACTGAGGTCTCCCTTTAGTGTCCTCTCTGGGCTGAACAGAGGGACTTCAGCCACTCCTCAAATATCTCCCCCTCTGGACTCTGCACCGTTTTTGTAGCCCTCCTTTAGACACTCTAATAACTTTATGTCCTTTTTGTACTGTGGCACCCAAAATGGCACACAGTTTTGAGGTAAGGCTCCAGTGCAATGCAGAGCAAGACAATTGTATCCCTCAACCAGCTAACAGTACTGTTCTCAAGGCACCCCAGGATACGGCGGGCCCTCCTGGCTGCCTGGCCACACTGCTGACTCACGTTCAACTTGTTTTTGAGCAAGACCCCCAAATTCCTTTCAGTGGGGCTGCTCTCCAGCATCCCATCACTCAGATCGTATGTATGTATAGCCAAGGTTGCCCCTTCCCAGGTGTAGAATCTGGTGTTTGCTCTCGTTAAACTTCATGCAGTTGGTGACTGCCCAGTTCTTTAATTTGTCTAGAGGTCTTTGCAAGGCCTCTCTACCTTCAACAGAGACAACAGCTCCTTCTAATTTAGTAGTCAGCAAACTGCTCAAAACAGCTTACTCTCTTACATCTGAGTCATTCATGAAAATTCCCAAAATGGAGCCCTGTGGAACTCCACGAGTGACTGATGTAGCAATACAACCAGGATCCCCTACACATCAGAACCAGTCATCCCTGAATACAGTCTCAAGCCCTCAAGAACTTTGGCTATACTATAGAACATCTAGTAGCAGAATGATATTAATTATTAGGTATTTTGTAAAGTTAACAGCATCTAAAATGGTGTTAGCAGTAGTCCTGATTTTTGTGGAATGCAAGTCAAAGCAGGACCTTACAGTTTCACACACATGCCAGGCAGGCATACTTTGCTGGCATACATGGCTCAGGAATGGCCCCAAGCATCCATCCTGACCTGTGGGGGAATGGCTCTTACCTGACAAGGGAAGAAAACTCCAGTCGTCCTGGGGTTTCTCTACCAGAGGAGGGAAATTTGGAATATTACACTTTCTTGTGCGAGCAATGATGGCACCAGTAGGAAGGGTAACAGGATATATCAATATCAAGCCCTTATTGAGAGTAGAGGAGTAATCCAACCTTTCCTGGGGGTTACCACTGCTTACTGGGAGAAGTGCCCAGACACAGCATGACTGTTAATTTCATTGAGCTGGAAGCTGTTCTATGGGAGAGGGGAAGAAGACAACCGCCTGGTGCCATCTGAAACTGCTCTGAGGAAGCAAGGTTCGTATGTGAGGGATCGGCTCCTCTGCGCCTAGGTAAGTGCTTCAGCGGCAGGTGCTGCTGGCTCCCAGGGGTGCTCTTCAATCTGGGGAAAACCCCTGCACCGGGGCCAGATTGGGTAATTTGGGGGTGGCTTCTCTGAGCCTTCTTCCCCCAGTTTTCTGAGGTGGGGGCGGTCCTGTCCCATGGGGAACCAAGGGAGGGGATTGGGGGAGTCAGAGGGAAAGACAGATGGGAGGAAAAAGCTGACCAGGGAGAAAGGAAAACCCCAGAGGGGAGAGAACCCCGGGGAGCCAGCAG